>NW_013743403.1:0-2417 GCF_000517525.1 Limulus polyphemus
ACAGATAGATATAGATAGTTTGATCTACTAACGTGAATTAAAAATTACTTGTTTAAGAAATCCCTGTTGAGTAAATGTGAGTCATTAGACAGAATAATTTAATAAACTTAACTTTGGTATTCCAAATGTTAACCTGACATTTGCAATAAAGGGAGTTTCATAGACTTTGATATGCAGACCAACAAATGTAGTGACTTGTTTTAGGTGGGAAGAAAAGTACAAGACATGGGGTGAAGTTGAGATATAAAAAATTAATTTTATTTTCTGAAGATGAACAAAAGAGTGGCTGATTGTTTGATGATAAGGGCTATTACACTTGTGGTTTTGAAGTTAGAAGAGAAGTTAAAATAAATAAAAAGTTGATGATAAACTATTCTTGATTATAAATTTGAAAACTAGTTAACAGTTAATTAAAAGGAAAGATTCTCACGTGATCAGCAGGCTATATAGATTGAAATAAAGATAGGATTTCAGTAGTGTTTCTTCACTCCTTCAAAGCAGAAATTAATTTGTTTGGAAGTGCCAAGATTGCATTTACAATTCACCATATTTTTCTTGTTCAACAATTACAAATTTAGATTAGAAATACGTAGAGGATCTCTACTTCTTGTGACAGCCATAGAGCAGTCCATGATGTTTAAGGTAAAGTAGGACAAAATTCAACTATTTGTAAGATATAAGATGACAAACAATTTCAGTTAAATGTTTGTTCTACCTGACATTTTGGCTTATGCCTTTTTCAAGGGTCTATAAATGTTACAGATTACATAGAAAAAATTAAGGTGCATCTCGATGATATGTCTAGTTACGAACCACTTAACAAATACTCCACAAAAGAATTGGGAAAAAAAAATGCTAAAGACATTTTGAAGAACTTTAAAAGTAAAACCACTATACCCTTTCAAATTCTAGGTTATCTCATTCCAAAACCCTGAACTGTATGGATTACCCAAAGATCGTAAATCTGACACATCTTTGAGACCCATAGTCTCCATATGCAACTCTCCATTAGTGTCTGTATCTTGACCACTCAAAAAGCTACTTCACCATCTCCTTAATAAAATCCCTTCACACCTAAATAGCACCATTGACTTTATTAACGGGTTAAGTGAAGATGATTTACAGTTGAGTTTGTATCTTATTTACTCTTGATGTTGTACCCTTCCATTCCCATAGAAAAAAGTATAAGCTCGGGTATCAATCCTATTAGATCGACTACCCTTTCTACTACTAATGATACTCCTGTTGAACTCATCAAAAATTCTACCAAATTTGTTCTCAACAACAGATACATTAACTCCAATTCAGCTCTCTATAAATAATCCCAATTATTGCTATGGTTGTCGCACACTTAGAAAGCCAGAAAAATTTTGATAGTTAGGGGAAATTGTCTGCTTTTTGTATGTTATTATTCTATGTTCTTTGGTGGATTATTTAATTAAATGAAAATTATTTAGTGCATTAGTACCATTAGTAAAAAAATAGTATTGGTTAAGTGTCATTGACAGTAGTCAGACAAAAAAAAAGAAGACCCAGGTAAGTGCTTTATTTCTTGTTTTTCATGTTTATTCTTTATTTATTACTATAAAAGTAACTAAAATATAAAATCAAGGATCTGTTTAGACTACTTGAGGTTAGATTAAGTAAAGTAAATAATAATAATATAATAAAAATATTTCACGATGCACGCACGTGAGCAGCTTGGACTTAGAGTAGCTTGTGGGTAATGTAATTAGATAGCATAACATGAGCAGCTTGGACTTGAATTAGCTTGTGGGTAATGTAATTAGATAGTATAACATGAGCAGCTTAGACTTGGAGTAGCTCGTGGGTAATGTAATTAGATAGTATAACATGAGCAGCTTGGACTTGGAGTAGCTTGTGGGTAATGTAATTAGATAGTACATGAGCAGCTTGTGGGTAATGTAATTAGATAGCCTTACATGAGCAGCTTGGACTTGAATTAGCTCGTGGGTAATGTAATTAGATAGCATAACATGAGCAGCTTGGACTTGGAGTAGCTTGTGGGTAATGTAATTAGATAGCACATGAGCAGCTTGGACTTGGAGTAGCTTGTGGGTAATGTAATTAGATAGCATAACATGAGCAGCTTGGACTTGAATTAGCTTGTGGGTAATGTAATTAGATAGCATAACATGAGCAGCTTGGACTTGGAGTAGCTCGTGGGTAATGTAATTAGATAGCACATGAGCAGCTTGGACTTGGAGTAGCTTGTGGGTAATGTAATTAGATAGCCTTACATGAGCTCCATGTTCCCCAAATAATTTACAACTTATGGTGGCACAGATAGTAGTAGTTAGTTGTTCAAAGGGCAATCACAAAGCAATAAAACAATAAAATTTAAGTATAAATAGGTGTATACTGTTATGAGTTTAAAGCTACTTAGGATAAATGAA
>NW_013743404.1:0-3008 GCF_000517525.1 Limulus polyphemus
CGGTGGTGTGTGTGTGTGTGTGTGGTGGGGGGGGGTGATGACTAGCTCAGGCAAACTTTTCAATGCAACGAGCATGCTACACGATGGCACAATGTTGTTGTCAACAGGCGGCTTCGAGTTCAACTTTAATTTTTTATTTGCATACAGTGAACGTTCACAAGTGTTTCGTACATTACCTTATTGTTTACGTGTAGTTTATTGAAAAAAGTTATGTCTACGTGAGTTTCTTTGTCTAACCGCGTATTTTTATTTTTAAATAGACCAGAATTTATCGATCTAATGCATAATGGCTACAACAAAGCGTAGCTTAAATGGCACGCGTGAAAATGACAGAATAAGTAAAATTCAAGTGGAGGGAATGAAAACTACTGCAAATGTTTTGCGAGTCGAGGCTAGTATAAAAATATACGTTGATTGGTTAATGAATTGTGACGTCACTTGACCTCCGGAATCTGAGAAAAATGCTGATATACGTCACGTCATATTGATATCACTAGGCAACGTTATACTGATATAAATGAATAAAAACTCTATAACCTGAGCGCTCTCAAAATGTGAATCTTTCGAAAGCGCTCGGGTTATAGTGTTTTTATTCATTTTATCAAGACTTCTTGAACCTATGTGTTTTTCTAACATCGTGATTATACTGATGTCGCTAGGCAACGTTAATCTGATATACGTCACGTCAAATTGATGTCACTAGGCAACGTTATACTGATATACGTCACGTCAAATTGATGTCACTAGGCTACTCATATACTCATCTGGTAAGTAGCCTACACACATTGCAGGGAGTTTTTTAAAGCAAAACTCACTAGAGGGCCTATCTATGTATGATATGATTTACTATACTATCACTGCGCATCAGCCATCTGACTAAATTTAGTTCATTCAAATAAATATCGCGCTTTCTACAATATCGCATAAAATGTTCGCTTTTATTCTGTCCATTGCAACGATTAACAAATAAAACTTTATTTTCTAACAAATAACTACGTAATTTCATCTACATATTACACTCTTACAAACTAATTACTTCTTCTTCATTAAAGGTAGATCACTAGAAAAGATGGAGGTATAATATCACGCTGAGAATAAATCTCCATAACTGGCTCTCGAAATCATATATCCTTGCTGAGAATCAGTGGCGTAGCTACAAAAGATGCTCCCCTCGCATAAAAAGTAATTGGACCCCCCCTACATTTATGTCCCTCTAAATGTAGTTATGATTCTGGCTGATTGATATCGTTAACTTTGGCCCAGCATGACCAGATAGTTAGGGTGCTTAAACTGAGGGTCGCGGGTTCGAATCCCCGTCCCACCAAACATGCTCACCCTTTCAGCCGTGAGGGCGTTATAATGTTACGATCAATCCCACTATTCGTTGGTAAAAGTGTAGCCCAAGAGTTGGCGGTGGTGGATGATGAATAGCTGCCTTCCCTATAGTATTTCACTGCTAAATTAGGGACAGCTAGCGCAGATAGCCCTCGTGTAGCTTTGCGCAAAATTCAAACCAAAACAAAATCATTAAGTTAACAGAATAGTACATCCGCCCTTGTCGGTAATTCTTAAACTTACCTGGCCCTTCGGGCCACATTGTGGCTCTGGCCCCTTGCAATTGCGGGGGGCATACTTACGCCTCTGCTGAGAAGAAAGAAATGTAGCAACAGCTTCACGAGTATCATAATCACGTGCAATCATAATTCTTACATCTGTGGTTTCTTCTGCGGTGTTTATGTCATGCGCAGAGAGTATATTAACTTATAACATGACACTAATATTTCCGGCACCATACTGTGTGGCGTGAATGTTACGATTACAGTAATATTTTGTAGAAGGACATCATGGCAGATACAACCGAGTTGTCGAGTTGATCGAGAATCATTATCAGTGTCTAAAAGTATGTCTCCAACTTCCTCTATAGGGGGAGCCACTGCTCTGCACAATTGTAGAAAAATTGCATTTTTTCTGGAAATCTTTGCGAAATAATACTTTTACCAGCTTGCAACAATTGAAACTATTAGAACAATAGCTTTCCGAGGGATTTTTCTATACTGTTCTTTAATTTGTGACCCCCAGTGGCGGGTTCGGATCCCTGTCACACCAAACATGCTCGCCCTTTCAGTCGTGGGGGCGTTATAATGTGACGATCAATCCCACTATTTGTTGGTAAAAGAGTAGCCCAAGAGTTGGCGGTGGGTGGTGATGACCAGCTGCCTTCCCTCTAGTCTTACACTGCTAAATTAGGGACGGCTAGTGCAGGTAGCCCTCGTGTAACTTTGCGCGAAATTAAAAAAGGAACAGTGATAAGAATAAGGGTTTCGATACTCGTGGTGAGCAGAGAACAGATAGCCCATTGTGTAATTTCTTTAAGAATATTTTGCACAAAGCCACATGGCCATCCCGAATTTTAAGCTGTTACATTGGAAGGAAGACAATTAACCGAAAACACCCACCTCTAACATTTGGGCTGCTCTTGTAATGTAATTTGGTAATTTTTGTGTTTAATCCAATAGAAGTTTATCTTACAGCATTAAGTTCCGATATTTATACAAGTAATGCATAATATTTTGGTTGTTAACTCAGCAAAGGTATTTTTAAATATTTGACGTACTGGTAAGTAATTGTAGACGTTATTGCATTCGTATTGTTTTTTTTACTCCTTTGTAATAGCAGACGGAATCAAATACAGATATGTTTTTTCAGAAATAACAGTCAGGGTTTGTAATACTGAGCCAACCTGTATAGACATTGAACACATCATTTGATGTTTCATACTGAACCTACTTCCGTTTAACATTTCAGTTCTTATTATAAGCTGAACCTTCGCTTACAATGTTTCATATTTCAGTTGGCTTTTTTACCCTGAACCTTCGTCTACTTGTGTTTAATATTTCAGTTGACTTTTTTATATCGAACCTTCGTCTACTTCTGTTTAACATTTTAGTTGACTTTTTATATCGAACCTTCGTCTACTTCTGTTTAACATGTCAGTTGACTTTATATCG
>NW_013743405.1:0-1516 GCF_000517525.1 Limulus polyphemus
AGAATATTATTCCTGTGACAAGTGTTGCTGATGTGAGAATAATATTCTCGTGACAAGTGTTGCTGATGTGGAGAATAATATTCCTGTGACAAGTGTTGCTGATGTGGAGAATAATATTCCTGCGACAAGTGTTTATGATGTGGAGAATAATGTTGCTGTGACAAGTGTTGCTGATGTGGAGAATATTCTCGTGACAAGTGTTGCGCCTCTAGATCTGTTTACACTGATGAATAAAATCCACATATAGAGTATACCTGAACGCTGTTACTGATCATTCCCATCCCACAATACAGCGTTTCCACCTTTTTTGGACAATGACTTTTCCAATATAATAATACAACAATCCTTCACGCTCGTATTATCCAGGCTATCTTAAGTACCATAAGAATGACTTTTTTTTCACATTCCATGGCTAGCACAATCACCGAATCTCAATTCGATTGAGCATTTCATTCTTCATCGTAATCATCACAAGCACTTGTGAGCAAACCGCAGAATATATTGTTTCAACAAATGGACTAAAGTTTCACAAGACTACTTCTGGCAACTAGTGAAGTATATGCCACGCCAAACCCAGGCTATTATTGTAGCGAAAAATAGTCTAGCCCAGTGTCAGGTGGAAGTCCTAATAAAAAAGCCAACCAGTGCAGCTAAAATTAATGCTATTTCACAGCCGAATTATTCTCCACTTTGCTGGAATAAAACTAGTTTCAAATCCCACTAAGCGTATAATAGTTGTTACAATGAAGTAATATTTGTAATCTTTGCCAACTCTAAGTTAGAATACAGACATTGTTTTACGTTCAGAAAAACAAATTTATACTAAAATCTAAATTATTGATTTCCAGTACACATCGTAAAAACAGTTACAAAGGTTTCAACCAATCATAGAAACTCCACAATTTCTCTTTCGAAAATAGCACAGGGGCAAATATCGATAATCTGTAAAATGAAACGTTGAAGCACACTGAAAAGGTGGAGATCCTATAAAATAAACTTCACACACGATAAAAAGCTTTGGATATTAAATATAAGCAATAATTCACCTTTAACTTTATAAGTAATACTTTAATCTTCGATTTCAGTTTTTACATTTTGATTTCAGTTTCATTTTGAAACTAACGTCTGAACTCTAGTTTCATAACTAAACTTTTTTAAATTGAAATTTTAATTTATCCAGTGACCACAGATCACCACAGTGGGTAAATTCTCCAACCTTAAAAATATCCAAAAAGTTGTGTCTATGCATACGGTTAATCGCACTAAAAACGACTTGCCTTTGTTAAAGCGAGTCAAAGTTAAGAAACAGAATCCTCTGACCCATTTTGATAAAACTACACTTATGTGCTGTTAACAAGGACTGAAGCTGATGAAAGCTCACAAACCAAAAAACCAGAGAACAACACATCGAAATCAATAGCTATTTGCATCAAAAAAGATGGTCGAAAAACTGGAATTACACTAATTCCAGTAGACACCTGTCATGTCCCCCGATGCAGCTCTAATGACTTTTGTG
>NW_013743406.1:0-3000 GCF_000517525.1 Limulus polyphemus
TATCTAGTTAATCCTGGCCCTCACCACTGTCTAGTCCTAGTTTTAAACTTCCCTTACAGCTGAGTTTATACCCCTTTCAAACAAGCCAGACCCTACCCTATGTAGATGTGAATCGTCCATTCCAAAAAGCTACCATCTCCCAATAAACTAGTCCATAAACTGGTCTTTAGACTGTATTTGTTTAATAAAACAATTTATTTAACCTGTTTTATGAATTATAATTGAAGGATATGAATTATAACTAAGCCTAAAGTACCGTTACACGTCCTAAGCCTAATCAAACGTCGTAGTACAAGTTACACCACAAAGTTCTAATTTAAAGCTTTAACCTTGCTATTTTTAGTTACCAATCTTTTCAAATCGAGTTAGTTTTTGTTACTTAATCCAAATTACCACAAATGATAATATTAAGTAATATTCAAAAATTTCCAAGAGCTTAGCTTTCTAACGTATTCTCTCTCCCGTAGCGCCCTCTTCGTAGATGACTTAAAACTTCTAGAATGCTCTACTCGTTTCATTCTTGTCTGAGATCGCAGAAACTAGAGCTGGTTTATAACTTTATATTGATTTATGGTTTATTACAAATTCAAATAAGTTTCAGTTGAGCACAATATTAGTGACGTACTTTTTCTAACAGCAACTGAGTTTCTTTTGATAGCATTTAGTTTGATAAAGTAACATTTGAGTATGAAACTGCTGACGGAATGCAGTCAAATCTAAGGGTTCAGTGTTAGATTAATGTAACTGGTATCGGAAGTTTCAACCTAAACAAGACCTACTGCACTCACGGACTAAATAGCTAGGTTAGAGACCCACCTATGGTTCGGGTATGGCTGTCAATAATTTGAATCACTTGTCAGAGGAAGGGCAGCTAGTTATCACTACACTCCGTCTCAAGGGCTGTGTCTAGTTCCGTATAACTAGATTTTCACAGATGAAGGTGCGGGGCGTGATGGGTAGCATCACGTTTCGAACCCTGAATCATTCGATTTCGCAGCCCAACACACTAACCAGTGTGCTACGCCCAAATTAAAGAGATCATTGTTAGTTTGATATAACCGGCAGCGGTGTAACCATATTAGTAAAACATTACACAAGCTTTATAAACCAAATAACACAACATGTCTCCTAATGTAATTTATGTTATTTGTAATACTTACTAGGTGACTCGTGTTTTTCTCTATAAAACACGATATAACCGTGTATGGATTATCAGCGCCGCGTGCTATGACAATTACTCAGGCTAGCTACCTTGAGGATCTATTCTTCGCATAAACCAGTTTGGTAAGTCTGTCGGGTTACACGGGCAAGTGTGAAACAGGTTTTCTAACATGCCCGAAATTATTTTCTTTTATCCAAAGAGATAAGCGGGTTGTTCATTTTAATAGAAACATAGAAGCGGCTTGTTTTTTGTTTTTTTTGTTTGTTTCGGAAGCAAGGCGTGTTTGGTTCTAAGCCACTTTATACAAATCACAAATTTGTAGCGAACAAAAGTGAAAACAAAAATATGTATAATGTAAAATAATCGCTGATTACAGACGTAGTAATCAAAACATAACGTTACATTGCGCTTGGCACCATTAAATTCGTTGAGGTTATAAAATATAGTGCATAATATAATACCTCGTGTAAAAAACATTCGCTGATAATATTATTAATAATAATAAATAATATCCACTGAGAATTTAGTATCGCTAAATCTTGTTGATTATAATGTTCACAATAATCATATAAAACTTGTATGACATTTTAAATTCATGAAGATTATTTTGTATTGTTAGCTTAATTTATTGGTTTAGGACTAACTTAACTATCCTAAGCTGGTCGAAACTCGTGTCAGATATTATCAGAATTACAGCCGAAAACATCGTTAACCGATTTGATTGTCTATTGATTTATGACATTAAGTATTTGTTTGATATGCAAGATTGGCTTTTTTGTTAGACGGCTTACGTTCTGAATAACTTTAATTATAATCTTTAATTTAGTCTATTTTTGATTAGAGTTTCTACAGAAATATAATGTACATTTTTTTCCACATAATACAGGGTGTTCCAATATAATTATTCATATTTTAAAATTTAATAATTAAATAACTAAGAAAACACAATCATACAGTTTTTCAATATCTTGTAGCCCAACTGAAGCAGTTTCTATTGTCCTTTGTTTTGTTTGTTTGTTTTTAATTATGCACAAAGCTACACAAGGGCTATCTGTGCTCTGCCCACCACGGGTATCGAGACCCGGTTTCTAGCGTTGTAAGTCCGCAGACATACCGCTGTGCCACTGGGGGGCTCTATAGTCCTATTATTTTGTTGTTGTTTTTTCACTCCGTAAAATGGCAACCGTGCAAGAAAAGACTCAATGCGTCGTTTGGCTTAAAGAGACCAAGTCAGTGATTGTGATACGCCGTAATTACAGATACCAGTACAGTACAGATGGGGGTATGTTAAGGAGATCGTGTATCGTACATCTATAGCAAACGTCACGAAGATTAAGACCAGCATAACGGACGCCATCGCCACTGTAACTGTGGATATGTTGCAGCAAACGTGGACTGAAATCTAATATCTGTTAGATGTGCTGAGAGCCACTAATGATGTACACGCAGAAGTCTACTTACATGTCAATAAAAACTTTTTGAGTTGGGCTACAACAAGATGTTGAAAATTGGATGGTTGTATTTCCTTAGTTAGTTAATTATTAAATTTCAAAATAGGGAATATAATTTTGGATTACACTGTATTTGGGATTTGATAACCAACTGTTGAAATAATTGAAGGAAACAAATTTATTCAAAACAGTTCTGCTTAGTTTAGTGTAAATAGCAAATGGACAGAAGACGAATATGACCATTAAATAATGCTTTATTCAGGTCCTTTGCAAATCATATTAAAAAAAATTAACATATTGTTTCCTTGAAAATATACTTTTTTTGCTTTTCTAATGACATTTATCAATTTAAATATTTAATTACTTTCGGACCTTCTATATCACGGT
>NW_013743407.1:0-5436 GCF_000517525.1 Limulus polyphemus
AAGATGTCCTCTGAAAGCAACAAAACATAGGTTGAGAGCAGTTGAACTGGACCGCAATGGGTGGATAAAAGTAGCTGTAGTTTGTAAGATTTTACATATTTCAGGATTAGCCCTGTTAACAGTATTTTTACTTTAACAATCATGATAAACTGGCATATTTTCTCTTCATTTAACAATGACAAAATATTAACATAGTGTTTTTATTTAACAATGACATGGTGTTTTCAGTAAACAATGACAATATGCTTGCACATTTCGTCCTTTAACAATGATAATTTGATTGTATGTTGTTTTTCTTCAACAATGACAATGTGCTAAGATATTTTATCCTTTAACAATAACAATGTGCTTGGATATATTTTCCTTTAACGATAACAATGTGCTTGGATATTGTTTCCTTTAACAATAACAATGTGCTTGGATATTGTTTCCTTTAACAATGACAGTGTGCTTGGATATTGTTTCCTTTAACAATAACAATGTGCTTGGATATATTTTCCTTTAACGATAACAATATGCTTGGATATTGTTTCCTTTAACAATAACAATGTGCTTGCGTATTGTTACCTTTAACAATGACAATGTGCTAAGATATTTTATCCTTTAATAATGACAATGTGCTTGGATATATTTTCCTTTAACAATAACAATGTGCTTGAATATTGTTTCCTTTAACAATGACAGTGTGCTTGAATATTGTTTCCTTTAATAATAACAATGTGCTTGCGTATTGTTACCTTTAACACTGACAATGTGCTAAGATATTTTATCCTTTAACAATAACAATGTGCTTGGATATTGTTTTCATTAACAATGACAATGTGCTAAGATATTTTATCCTTCCAATAATGACAAAGAGCAGACATAATTTTCCTCAGAGATTAGAATGTTCTAACAATTTTTCTTTAACAATAATAAAGTACTGAGATGATTTTTTATCCTTTGATTACTAAATGTTTATAGATAATAAAAAAAAATATTTGTATAACTACGAATGGGGGAGTATTGAAATCTTAAAAACATTTAACGTAAATACTATTAGAAGCTACTGAAAACTGAAAAGTTACGATATAATTAGCATACACTTAACAATTTAAACTTTTTCATTATATGTCATAACTTATTAACTAAGATATCCCTAAATCTATATACCTTCAAAGTTTCGACCAGCCTATTATTAACAGACAACCTTGATGTTAAGTTGAATGTATCAGAAATTATTTAATAAAGGCTAACTGCCACTTGAAGACATATTTAGATTACATGTACAAGATGTCCATACATTTGGAAAGATAAACTATTCCAACGTTTAATTAACAGGACCGTGTTATTAATGTTCTCTTGTTCCTTTAGTTCCACCATAACACATTATTGTGGTTGAATCTCGTAGTTGTGTTAAGGTGTTATTATTATTCATCCAGATCTTTACACGTTTAGGACTGAGTCTTGGGCTTTAACTGATATACATAGCTACAACAATCTTAACGTATCAGTATATTAATTCCAATTTCTACAAACTTATAGTTGAGTCTTGGGGTTGTATTTCGTCTCTATAATTAGGGTTGAGTCTTACGATTGTATTGTGTCTCTATAATTAGGGTTGTATTTCGTTTTCGAGACTTACAACCATCTTAGGATATCACAAGTTTTTAGATATTTAGATCATTACAATATATCTAGTTGAAAATGTTAGTCAAAAACTTTGGTTTTGAGTGATGGACATGCGCAGTGTCAACATTTCTGGAACTATGAATCACTACAGTAAAACACAGTAAAAATATTATAAATGAGATAAAACTAACTAGCTCAGATAAAACTAAAAAAAACTTACGTTTTTCGAATAATCCAGAAATTTCCCAACCATAAAATTCAAACATTTCATAAATTATTTTGACATCTTTGGACCAGAACACTGAAATAAATGGACGGTCAAAATAAGACATTAATTAATATTGAATAATATGTTTCAATTTAAAGTTATTTTAGAGAAAAAAATAGGACACAAGTTGTAAACACATTTTTATGTTAAACATTTTTTACTGAATTATAACTAGGAACTTGTAATGGATGGATATTAATATCCCAGAAGATATAATTACCCATGTTTCATAATAAACAATCCCATTGTTCCATATTAGGTAAAAACTGAGAAGAAAACGTTAACACTAAAGTTTTGTTCGCTATAAGTATTGACCGTTACAGTTCAGTTACGCAAAGTGTTCTGGACACTTTTTTAACCTTACCTTGAATCACAGTGTCTTCTATTGGCGAGTGTTTTCCTAATGAAGAAAAGAAAGACGAGTTATATTAGTAATATAAATTAAGAAACAATTAAGAAAGTCCCACAATAGCTGCTACAGCTACAGTGTTGTAAATCATGCTACATGGACAACGTTTCCAGTTCACAGGCTACACGATAATTGTTAGGGTTACCACAATATCATGTATTGTTCTAACTAATGGTAATTTTTCAAAGTGAGACCATTAATGACATATTAAACTCTAGTTTCAATGTTTCAACTAGGAACAAACCCTAGTATAAATGTTTCGACTATGAACAAACTCTTGTTTAAATTTTTCGACTATGAACAAACTCTTGTTTAAATTTTTCGACTATAAACAAACTCTTGTTTACATCTTTCAACTATGAACAAACTCTAGTTTAAATCTTTCAACTATAAACAAACTCTTGTTTACATCTTTCAACTATGAACAAACTCTAGTTTACATCTTTCAACTATGAACAAACTCTAGTTTAAATGTTTCGACTATGAACAAACTCTTGTTTACATCTTTCGACTATGAACAAACTCTAGTTTACATCTTTCAACTATGAACAAACTCTAGTTTAAATGCTTTCGACTATGAACAAACTCTAGTTTAAATCTTTCAACTATGAACAAACTCTAGTTTAAATCTTTCAACTATGAACAAACTCTAGTTTAAATTTTTCAACTATGAACAAACTCTAGTTTAAATCTTTCAACTATGAACAAACTCTAGTTTAAATTTTTCAACTATGAACAAACTCTAGTTTAAATGTTTCGACTATGAACAAACTCTAGTTTAAATGTTTCGACTATGAACAAACTCTAGTTTAAATGTTTCGACTATAAACAAACTCTAGTTTAAATGTTTCAACTATGAACAAACTCTAGTTTAAATTTTTCAACTATGAACAAACTCTTGTTTAAATTTTTCGACTATGAACAAACTCTAGTTTAAATGTTTCAACTGTGAACAAACTCTAGTTTAAATGTTTCGACTATGAACAAACTCTTGTTTAAATCTTTCAATTATGAACAAACTCTAGTAAACAGGAAGCCCTTTACTCACCATGAATTTCCTGTATAGCTATTCCTGCCTTGTCCAAACCGCGTCCTTCCCCGGTGAATACAATCTAAGATATAGGAAATGTTTAAAAAATACTTGTATCTATATAATATATATGTGTATAGAAAGACTGAAACCTGTGAGTCTTCAAGGTTGGGTACACTGTACGAGTAGACAGTCCTTACAGCTTAAGAGAAGTGTGAAACCTGTGAGTCTTTAAGACTGGATACACTGTACGAGTAGACAGTCCTTACAAGGTAAGACAGACTGAAACCTGTGAGTCTTCAAGGCAGGATACACTGTACGAGTAGATAGTCCTTACAAGGTAAGAGATGTGTGAAACCTGTGAGTTTTCAAGACAGGATACACTATACGAGTAGACAGTCTTTACAAGGTAAGAGATGTGTGAAACCTGTGTCTTCAAGGCAGGATACACTGTATGAGTAGACAGTACACATTTTTTTCCGATTGTTTTTAAGCTTTATCGGATTTTTGGAATTGGTATATGATCTTCATCAAGCAGATCTAGTTCAAATAATATTATTTTATTCCACAGATATATATATATGTTCTCCGTAACATGTCTTTTCATTCTATATTCTATGATTCTCTTAATCAAGCTTATCCTTCGGTATTCTATATACATACATATGACCTTTGTAACCAGGTTCATCCTTCAGTATCCTGTATATATATATACATATGATCTCTGTAACCAGGTTCACCCTTCAGTATCTCACTTTAATATTCAGAGTCCTACATTATCTACAACAGTGAAAAGTCAGTCTCGATAAAAAGTCCTGAAATACCCAAGAATATCGATACAACCGTGACGTTAAAGTATTGGTTGAATAGTGAAACTTCTGACTATACTCCTACCCTCTCTATCTATGTTGAGAAAAACAACAACCTTGTGAAACTACTACCTTTAACGAAATACGAAGATGGTAGCCAAGAGCTAGTCTTCAAGGCAGGATACACTGTACGAGTAGACAGTCCTTACAAGGTAAGACAGACTGAAACCTGTGAGTCTTCAAGGTTGGGTACACTGTATGAGTAGACAGTCCTTACAAGATAAGAGGGGAACATTTTATATAAAAAATTTGGTTTTCTGGAAAAGTAAAATGAAGGTAATTGGTTTTAATTTTAAAACACAACAACAGTTCATTTATACCAAGCAAAGTAATTTTGTAGCAGGTCATAAGAAACTCATAACACAGTGTGTTTAGAGTGAAGTTAGAAATGTTATATACTAAACACCTCGTTGAAACTAATAATATCATATTCAGAGTGATATTAAAATGTTATATACTAAACACCTTGTTGAAACTAATTATAATAGGTTTAGAGTGAGGTTAAAATGTTATATATTAAACACCTTGTTGAGACTAATGATAATAGGTTTAGAGTGAGGTTAAAATGTTATATACTAAACACCTTGTTGAAACTAATGATAATAAGGTGTTTAGTATATAACATTTTAACCTCACTCTAAACCTATTATCATTAGTTTCAACAAGGTGTTTAGTATATAACATTTTAACCTCACTGTAAACCTAATTGAAACTAATGATAATACGTTTAGAGTGAGGTTAAAATGTTATATACTAAACACCTTGTTGAAACTAATGATAACAGGTTTAGAGTGAGGTTAAAATGTTATATACTAAACACATTGTTGAAACTAATGATAATACGTTTAGAGTGAGGTTAAAATGTTATATACTAAACACCTTGTTGAAACTAATGATAACAGGTTTAGAGTGAGGTTAAAATGTTATATACTAAACACATTGTTGAAACTAATGATAATAGTTTTAGAGTGAGGTTAAAATGTCATATACTAAACACATTGTTGAAACAAATGATATCATATTCAGAGTGATATTAAAATGTTATATACTAAACACATTGTTTAGACTAATGATAATTGTTTAATGAGGTTAAAATATTATATACTAAACATCTTGTTGAAACTAATGATAATAGGTTTAGTCTGAGGTTAAGAAATGCAACACATATCTACCTGATTCCGAATTATCAGGCGGCAATTTGGGACTGTTCCAAAATATATTA
Organism: Limulus polyphemus; assembly: GCF_000517525.1. Classification (NCBI taxonomy): domain Eukaryota; kingdom Metazoa; phylum Arthropoda; class Merostomata; order Xiphosura; family Limulidae; genus Limulus; species Limulus polyphemus. The sequence continues at coordinate 5,410 of NW_013743407.1, forward strand.
TATAACTGTTCTTGACATTCTGTGTTT
>NW_013743408.1:0-2766 GCF_000517525.1 Limulus polyphemus
TTTTGTTACGGCATCATAACGTATTGTTGGCATTGTGTTACGGCATCATAACGTATTGTTGGCGTTATGTTACGGCATCATAACGTATTGTTAGCGTTATGTTACAGCATCATAACGTATTGTTCGCGTTGTGTTACGGCATCATAACGTATTGTTGGCATTGTGTTACGGCATCATAACGTATTGTTGGCGTTGTGTTACGGCATCATAACGTATTGTTAGCGTTATGTTACGGCATCATAACGTATTGTTAGCGTTATGTTACAGCATCATGACGTATTGTTAGCGTTATGTTACAGCATCATAACATATTGTTATCGTTATGTTACAGCATCATGACGTATTGTTAGCGTTATGTTACAGCATCATAACATATTGTTATCGTTATGTTACAGCATCATAACGTATTGTTAGCGTTATGTTACAGCATCATAACATATTGTTATCGTTATGTTACAGCATCATAACATATTGTTAGCGTTATGTTACAACATCATAACGTATTGTTAGCGTTATGTTATCTTACAACATCATAACATATTGTTAGCGTTATGTTACAACATCATAACGTATTGTTAGCGTTATGTTATCTTACAACATCATAACGTATTAGTTTTAACGTTGTTTTTAGTTCTACCGCTATTGTCTATTATTTCACTCTAGTTTTAACGGTGTTTATTGTGTTTTGGTTCGAACTATAATTTTTTATTGTAGTTTTAATGGTATTGAATTGTAATCTGACTTTAATGGTATTGAGTTGTAATCTGACTTTAATGGTATTGAGTTGTAATCTGACTTTAATGGTATTTGTTGTTTTCTGTTGTAAGTTATATTTGATATATTATAACTTTGTCGATACAGTGTTGTCTTCTATTTGTAACAGTATGTGTTATATTTTAGAGGTATAGTGTTGTCTTCCATTTGTAACAGTATGTGTTATGTTTGAGTGGTATAGTATTATCTTCTATTTGTAACAGTGTGTGTTATATTTTAGAGGTATAGTGTTGTGTTCTATTTGTAACAGTATGTGTTATGTTTAAATTCTATAGTGTTGTCTTCTATTTGTAACAGCATGTGTTATATTTTAGTGGTATAGTGTTGTCTTCTATTTTAACAGTATGTGTTATGTTTTAAAGGTATAGTATTGTCTTCTATTTGTAACAGTATGTGTTATATTTTAGTAGTATAGTGTTGTCTTCTATTTGTAACAGTACGTGTTATATTTTAGAGATATAGTGTTGTCTTTTTACTTGTAACAGTACGTGTTATATTTTAGAGGTATAGGGTTGTCTTCTATTTGTAACAGTACGTGTTATATTTTAGAGGTATAGTGTTGTCTTCTAGTTTTAACAGTATGTGTTCTATTTTAGAGGTATAGTGTTGTCTTTTTATTTGTAACAGTATGTGTTATATTTTAGAGGTATAGTGTTGCCTTCTATTTCTAACAGTATGCGTTATGTTTGAGTGGTATAGTGTTGTCTTCTATTTGTAACAGTATGTGTTATATTTTAAAAGTATAGTGTTGTCTTCTATTTGTAACATTATGTGTTATATTTTAGAGGTATAGTGTTGTCTTCTATTTCTAACAGTATGCGTTATATTTTAGAGGTTCTATTTGTAACATTATGTGTTATATTTTAGAGATATAGTGTTGTCTTCTATTTGTAACAGTATGTGTTATGTTTTAGAGGTATAGTGTTGTCTTCTATTTCTAACAGTATGCGTTATGTTTGAGTGGTATAGTGTTGTCTTCTATTTGTAATATTATGTGTTATATTTTAGAGGACTATACCTTTAAAACATAACACATACTGTTACAAATAGAAGTTGTCTTCTAGTTTTAACAGTATGTGTTATGTTTTAAAGGTATAGTGTTGTCTTCTATTTGTAACAGTATGTGTTATGTTTTAGAGGTATAGTGTTGTCTTCTATTTGTAACAGTATGTGTTATGTTTTAAAGGTATAGTATTGTCTTCTATTTGTAACAGTATGTGTTATGTTTTAAAGGTATAGTATTGTCTTCTATTTGTAACAGTATGTGTTATGTTTTAAAGGTATAGTGTTGTCTTCTAGTTTTAGCGGTATTCTAATTAACAGTACTTGTTGAAATCCTGTTAAACTCTACCGTGTTGCCTCCTATTCTATGAGTGATTTACATGTTTGCTGCACGTAGTCTCGCGATCTCGGTGTTTACGTGCACCATTTGTTAACTCTTGTCTTCTAGATATCGACAAGCTTAGTGTTACATAATCTATCACCAGGAGGATCTGGCAGTGCTTACTTTCCGTGCCCCCAAGGAGTCTTACATCACAGAATGTTGGAAACCTTGTCTGATTAAAATCAATTGCTCCTTTTTGATACTTTGGAAGAAGTGCATCTTCCGAAAGCTGATCTCTTGAAACAGTCATTCATCAATCTTGAGAGAGAGTGCTGTTGAAAGCACCATTATAAAAAAGGTTTCTTTCATTTCTCGTTATTCATATCTCTATCTGTTTTCTTACGTCTATCCATTAATTTATTCTCCCATTACCTTAGTCTAACTGTCTACCTTCTAGACATAGTAGAAGTTTATTTTCGTTCTCGGTGCTTTTCGAACATTATAAAGTCCTGTTAAGCCAGTGAAGTCCTAATATACACCTGGAAAAAAGTTAAGCACCCCCGTGTTTCTTTCAAGTGATTCAGATTCGACGTTCTTGTGACTGATTATAAATTACCATTCAATCTAAACGTGTTTATCAAATGAAATTATGCATTACTGGGCACAAG
>NW_013743409.1:0-4181 GCF_000517525.1 Limulus polyphemus
ACCTATAGCTAAGCATCTACTAGTTTATGTATTGGTGAGCAAACACATTACCTATAGCTAAACATGTACTAGTTTATGTATTGGAGAGCAAACACATTACCTATAGCTAAACATCTACTAGTTTATGTATTGGTGAGCAAACACATTACCTATAGCTAAACATCTACTAGTTTATGTATTGGTGAGCAAACACATTACCTATAGCTAAACATCTACTAGTTTATGTATTGGTGAGCAAACACATTACCTATAGCTAAACATCTACTAGTTTATGTATTGGTGAGCAAACACATTACCTATAGCTAAACATGTACTAGTTTATGTATTGGTGAGCAAACACATTACCTATAGCTAAACATCTACTAGTTTATGTATTGGTGAGCAAACACGTTACCTATCGCTAAGCATCTACTAGTTTATGTATTGGTGAGCAAACACGTTACCTATCGCTAAACATGTACTAGTTTATGTATTGGAGAGCAAACACATTACCTATAGCTAAACATGTACTAGTTTATGTATTGGTGAGCAAACACATTACCTACAGCTAAACATCTACTAGTTTATGTATTGGTGAGCAAACACATTACCTATAGCTAAACATCTACTAGTTTATGTATACTTAAAACATTTTGTTCTCATATATTTACATGTCGTTTTGTATTGACATATATGGTTCATATGGTGACACATATGGTTCATATGGTGACACATTCATATGGTTCATATGGTGACACATTCATATGGTGACACATATGGTTCATATGGTGACACATTCATATAACGTTGGTAAACCTTTCTAAGTTTACTACTGCAGCATGCTATGATTTACAAACCGTTGAGTGTTAGCATATATAGTTGCTGCTAATATACTTAGCAGGAAAAACGTTATTTACTGAAAACGTGTACGATTCCTTTTGTACTCAATAACTCAAGGTATTTCCATATGCATATAATTAATGGGAGTGTAAGTAGTTGGAAATGATAAAATGTGGGGGGAGTGGAGGGGACAGGGATACAAGTCTTGGAAGGAAAAAAAATGTCCAAAATATGGAAAATAATGTTTACAAGACAGAATATATGGTGACACATTCATATGGGTAACAACTTGGAATGAGATACACCTGTCCTAGTTTAACAGAAGTGTGTAAACTTGGAATGAGATACACCTGTCCTAGTTTAACAGGTTACAAGTGTGTACTGTTAAACTAGGGATTTTCATTCAGTATTATAAAAACCATTTTTCAACTGACTTGTTTAACGTTTCAGACAGTAAACATCAAATATTTTGTTCGTTAGGAATTGGAATTTTTAACCTGAGGCACTTTATATGCACATGGGCTGAAGGGCTGAGACAGAGACCCCTAGAGTCCAGATATAGTCGTCTTTAATTTTGAAATACTGCCCAGAAGGAGGAGGTAGCCAGACAGAAGCACACACCGCCACCAAATTTTCTATTGCTGATGTCATTTATCTCGTATCCACAGCTGAAATTGCGAATCGCGTTCAGTCTCGAACCCTTGACTTTTCGATCCGTAATTCGACACCCTAATCACTAAACTACGCTCGGACTTGACCATTTTGAGGACTGCTACTTTCTGCCATTATCTGGAATGCATCTCGTTGAATGAAAGGCTTAGGCTACCATGTCTTATAGTTAATTTGGGGGGAGGGGGGCAAAAAGAAAAAGTTAGCAGTATAGTACTAATCATATAAAAATAGCACTTCACTGGAAAATGGAAATATTTGAAGTGACATAAAAATGAACTGATTCATTGACATTTACGTATCCTCATGCACTTCGATATTAAAAGTAATTGAATGTCGAACACAATCTATCCCTCACTGGAAACGTTCGATTTGGTTGTTGCCGTCCCTAATTTAGCAGTGAAAGACTAAAGGGTAGGCAGGTAGTCATCACTACCCACCGCCAACTCTTGGGCTACTCTTTTTTACCAACGAATAATGGGATTGGTCATAACATTATAACGCCCCCACAGCTAAAAGGGGCGACATTGTTTGGTGGGACAGGGATTCGGACCCGCGACCCTCAGATTGCGAGTCGAGCGCCCTAACCACCTGGCCATGCCGAGCCGAAACATTCGAACTCATATCGAAAGCTTTCGGGCTTTCATCGGAGTATTCGGGGTTCTCTTTTCTTTATATCTACTGATTGAATTTTTTTTGCTGTACTACAATATTATGAAGCGCGAATAAACATAAAAGACTTTAGTAGTTGTATACGTCACACAGACTGCAGCGAGCTGAAGACTCCATTAGTAATACCACCCGTCACTCAAAAAAGCTTACTACGATAGCGAACTTGCGATTTACGCTAAATGTCACGCTAAGGCTTGAATATGTCACCACAATATGCTAGAAAGGCGGCTATCGCAACGGATCATAGAAGAAAGAGAAGGATGGACTGGTCCCCAGTGAAAGGGGGTTCAAATCCTCTTATAGAATGATACTACATAGTCGTTAAGTACCCCATCTTTCTTCCCACATCAAGTTACACCCTTATCTCCCCATCTTACTCTCTGTTTATTTTTTCTGTCGCTTATGTTCCGCATTCTCTCTTTTTAGAAGTTCTGAGCAGGTCTCGGGTTTCATAAGCAGTTGTTTGTAATTTTCAGGTATTTTTTTAGTTGAGACGCTTAAAAATATATTCACGTAGTTGTTCTTGTAAGGATAATGTTTCAAGCTTATCACCACTTTTCGTAACATTTAATATAAACGCTAGGCTCAATTTGAAGATAATTGGATTTCGACAAATTTTACATTGCAAGAAAATGACGGGAGAAAAAAAAATGGCATCAACTTTGGACTTAATTGTTGATTGCGAACTAGGAATGAAAAATCAGTTGAGGCAAATTATAATCTCAAGACAATGTCTACAAGGAGTCTGTAATATCAGTTTGTTTGTTGTTAAGCATAAAGCTAAGCGATGGGCTATCTATCCTGTGCCTACCATAGATATCGAAACCAGATTTTTAATGTTATACGTCTTTAGACTTTCCACTGAGTCACTGGGAGGGTGCCATTCAACGTATTAGAACAGAAAGTCTATACTAATAATCCCCAAGCCTTGTCGTATATGAAATCCATAACAATGCATGCAGTTTATATAAAGAAGTTAGGACGCTCGACTCGCAATCTGAGGGTCGCGGGTTCGAATCCCCGTCACACCAAACATGCTCGCCCTTTCAGCCGTGGGGGCGTTATAATGTGACGGTCAATCCCACTATTCGTTGATAAAAGAGTAGCCTAAGAGTTGGCGGTGGGTGTCGATGAGACTAGCTGCCTACCCTCTAGTCTTTCACTGCTAAATTAGGGATGGCTAGCGCAGATAGCCCTCGAGTAGCTTTGCGCGAAATTCGAAACAAACAAACATAAAGAAGTCCATAATAAGCTATGCACTATGCCATAATAAACCATTCGGAATATCATATAGTATAGTTTATAATAATCTATAAAGATTATCATGATCAAAGATGGTCCTTAACAGTCCATCGGATAAAAAAAATATCGTAAACTGTTTTGATACTTATTAAGTAACGAAGCTAGAACTACGCCATTAATAAAAATGCTTATCTTTTTGTCAAGGAAGTTTTTAGAATAAAAAAAAAAAACTATGATATCACTAAGAGACTTGGTCTGATAGATGTCCAAACGTTTCCAGTTGTGTTGGAAATTTAAAAGATGAAGCCATGGAAGAAGATATGATGATGGATGAAGGCAAGGTTATTCAATACTTTTTCTCCAACAAAACGTTTATCCGTTGAAGATAAACAAACCTACATGAAATGTTACTGAACTGTGTACTAAATACCAGCCCTAGGGAACTGCGTGGACAAACTGTTTAGTCTCCCTCTATTGACAAATGACTGATCGTGGTTCAAATTACATGCAGGATATATCATGCAAGGTGTATATAACACGTGGACAGAAAAAAACTAAAAAAGAACGTTAAAATATGATAATTTTTTCTTATATTCCATGTTCATTATACGATTGATAAAAGTGATTTCTAAGTCCCAAACAAAACCAAAGTTTAAAAATAGAAAACAGTAACTATAAGTGAGGAATCAGGACCTTTTTCTGTTGTTGTTTATAACTCTAGTGATGTACAGAGAGTTGAACAGTAACTATAAGTGTGGAATCAGGACATTTTTCTGTTG
>NW_013743410.1:0-3974 GCF_000517525.1 Limulus polyphemus
GCCATCAATGTATCATATTGCTATCACCGACTTGAATCATCCTAAACTAGTGTCATCAATGTATCATATTGCTATCACCGACTTGAATCATCCTAAACTAGTGCCATCACTGTATCATGTTTTTTTGTTTGTTTGTTTTTGCTTAAGATGGGGAAATAAATGATTATAACACAATATTCTAAATGATATTTCCTTAGTCTAAATTCATGCTAGGTAGTTAGAGCGTTCAACTGAGGGTCGCGTGTTCGAATCCCCGTCCCACCAAACATGCTCGTCTTTTCAGCCGTGGTGCGTTATAATGTGATGGTCAGTCCCACTATTCGTTGGTAAAAGAGTAGCCCAAGAGCTGGCGCTGGGTGGTCATGACTGGCTGCCTTCCTTCTAGTCTTTCACTACTAAATTAAGGACGGCTAGCGCAGATAGCCCTCACGTAGCTTTGCACGAAATTCAAACCAAATCTAAATTCACCTGTTTTACATTTTGCTAGAACGTGACAGCATACGTCACAGAGTATTTCGATGTGTGGCTGAAACGAGGAAGATTAGACGTTCTTATCAATGGAAAAAGAGAATCGATGTTCTACGACGATGAGACAAAACAAATGATTACAGTTGAGGGTAAGTTGTGCACCACAGTCATCTTTAAAATTAAACATACTTACACTTATCAGCTTTAGGCATATTTTGTAATACCATCCATTATGATGATGTTCGATGTGCATTACTCTAAATACACACACATCTAGACGTATAATAATGTTTCTTGTAGGGTTCAAAATAGCAAACGATTGCTGTATTTGGAAATGATAATGTGTCCTATTTTCTTTATAGCTCCATCAAATAAGTCTTATTGATTATTACTTAAGTAATTATTTGATCATTTCAAGTTATAATTATTCTCAGGAAGGTTGTTTTGCAATATTAGCGTGATATCTGATCCTAAGACTAACCTAAGACTCCGAAGTTATCTGAACTTCGTGAAGTATTATTGGGATTATGACCGAAAATGTCGTAGAAAAGTGGAGCTAACCAACAGATGAATTAGTACATATTAAGTTTTAGTACTGACTTGTAGCACTGGATATTCTTAGACAAATTGTATGCATAATGACTTTTAATTTGCAGGTTTAATTTTTTTAAATTATTTCATTTCTAATCTATCTTTATCAGAAAATATTACTAATAGTTGTTTTGTGTTGCAGGGTATACCTGTAATGTTAAGAACATCACGAATTCGTTATTCTACTATGAAGCATTATACCTAGGATGGCTGGACGATAATTCTGGCCACCTGCTGATTGGCCCTTCCGCAATATTTCGCAAAGCTGTAAAAAACAAACCAGTAAGTGAAAATTGTTTATTTTCCTTAAAACACGACGACTACTCTTACTTCTAGAGCTATAGATGGTTAAGTATGTAATATCAAAACTTTTTTAGGAGTCTCACCATGTCGTCACATCTGGTCATGGTCTATATGACAACCACGCATTTTGGCAATAGTCCTGCAGCGTTGCTTCTATTGAAAAAGGATCCGTCATAAGTCTTTCACGTCCAAAGCATACCAATCACCCCTACAAGCTTCTCATAATCTATTTAGTGTACGAGGACTACGATTCCTCAGTGCCCGTTTCAGCAATCTGATTGCATGTAAATTCATAGGCGTTGAATCCAGCGACTTGATCAGTATATCTTCATATGGAATAGCACGAATATCCATTTCATTTCTTCAGCTGGTTGAATAGATCATATGACTAGAAGCCTTATCTTGGTGATCCCCTATGCTGTTGGTTCCGTTTGAAAACAGAGATTCTTCTTGATTATGTCGTGTCTGTTGTCTGTGGCACGTGAATGGCTTTTTTATTGTTATTTGTGTTGTACAAGAAGTCGCACTTTGTTTAATACGGCTGGGGTGCAACATGTTGGTCCTAGTGCCCCATGTTGATCCATAGTTTATGATATAATGTACTAAATACTGAGCGATAGGTCTTACAGACCGCGACAGAATACACTTAAACTTTTCTCACATATTCTTTTCATCAGACATTCATATGTGGCTGATAAATATGAAGTCATTACAATTATAATTGGTATTATTACATTATCGTAATTGGACTTCCATGGTTTCCTTAACAATGAATACCCTGCTTTACTTAATAATTACAATGCTTTACTTAATACTGAATATCATGCTTTACTTAATACTGACTACCATGCTTTACTCACCACTGAAGTAGTATTCTATGGTTACATTTGGGTTATTTGGATCTCGATGTGACCACATATCACATTTAATACCTCGTACGGTTACACGTGATACATAACCCTGGGAAAAGAAAATGAAATGATAATAATATCATATACAGTTGATATCGGTAAACAAATGAAGTTTTGAATAAATTATTACTTTTTTTTCATTGTTAATAAAACGTATTAGTCAGTGTTAGGTAAAGCACGATAGTTAGTGTTAAGTAAAGCATGATAGTTAGTATTAAGTAAAGCATGATAGTTAGTGCTAAGTAAAGCATGATAGTTAGTATTAAGTAAAGCGTGATAGTTAGTGTTAAGTAAAGCATGATAGTTAGTATTAAGTAAAGCGTGATAGTTAGTGTTAAGTAAAGCATGATAGTTAGTGCTAAGTAAAGCATGATAGTTAGTATTAAGTAAAGCATGATAGTTAGTGTTAAGTAAAGCATGATAGTTAGTATTAAGTAAAGCATGATAGTTAGTATTAAGTAAAGCATGATAGTTAGTATTAAGTAAAGCGTGATAGTTAGTATTAAGTAAAGCATGATAGTTAGTATTAAGTAAAGCGTGTTAATCAGTGGTAAGTAAAGCGTGATAGTTAGTATTAAGTAAAGCATGATAGTTAGTATTAAGTAAAGCATGATAGTTAGTATTAAGTAAAGCATGATAGTTAGTGCTAAGTAAAGCATGATAGTTAGTATTAAGTAAAAAGTATTACCATCTTAACACTTCATTAAAAATATAAGTCAGTTTAGATCTAATCATTCAATAGGTGGACAGCTATAATTGGGTTTCATCTTCTATCAATACTTCTTACAGTGCCCACTTGGAACTACGCCAACGGGTTGAAAACGTCCATGCCTGTCCGAATTTCAATGTATGGACCACAGAATGACAATGGCAAAACCCAAGCATTTGATCAGGTCCTCGATTTTGTTGGACATACACCATTTATTCGCGACTACAGAGCTTTTCAGGTGAGAATCTGAATGAACATTCTGTAAAACACTTTCTGTAACTAGAACTTGAATTCGGTCAGGTCCTCCATTTTGTTGGATATACACCATTTATTCGCGACTACAGAGCTTTTCAGGTGAGAATCTGAATGAACATTCTGTAAAACACTTTCTGTAACTAGAACTTGAATTCGGTCAGGTCCTCCATTTTCGTTCTAACACTTTGTAATAAACTTTCTTCAGCCAAGTTCTTCGTTTTGAGAAACGTTTCATTTAAGTAGAATCTCTGACTTGTGTTTTATTGCACAATTCACTGCATACAAGTTACATGAAGATTTATATATCATCCTTGGTTTTCAGACTGATCTTTCTATTTTTAGTCTAATCCTAACACTACTAAAACTGTCGCTTTTGTCGCCATTTTTCAAACTTAGAGGTCTTCGAGAAATTTCTAAAATACTAATCATATTATTTTAGGTTTTTGCCTATTAGATGAGTGTTTAGGGTTATTTCTTCAGCAGTATTATTAAATTAAGTTTAATGTAAGAGGGTATATGGGTAAAATTAGCTAAGATGTATGAATTTCAATGATTAAACGACTTAAGAAATCAATGAATGAATGTTGCCCGGATTTATCCGAGAGGGGACCGAATGTTGCCTGGAAGGATCACCTATTTTAACCACTCGCAAATTACTTAGCTAGGCCCCGTTTTTTTGTTCAACTTAGGACACGGTAGTGGGTAAAACAAAATACGCGGCCTAGTTAACTAATGAA
>NW_013743411.1:0-2993 GCF_000517525.1 Limulus polyphemus
GGGTACTTGCAGCTTCATTCTTGACGGGCTATACGCCAGTCAAATATAAACTACAGCGACGACCTCTTTGAAGATAACTTGAACATCGACTTTTATCAACAGATAAAATACTCATGAACTGGTTCTTCTTTTTTTTTCTTTTACACTAATACAGAAAAATAATATAAAAAAGTAGTCAATTGTTTGAAAATTTTTTGTGGCTTATATAGGATCGCAGTTTCTCTTAGTCCAATGTCAGCATGAAAAACCAGAACCGTTGTCATTGGCATTTCATGCTTGAGATTGGAATATGATAGAATTAGGAAAACAACAAGTTTTGGACCGAAAGATGTCGCTTCGTCAGGGATTACAAAATCACAATATATATATATTGTTATATATTAAATTATATTTCTCAATACGAAAGTTTGGGCGTTATAAATATTTTTATATTAATCATTAAAAGACCGTATTCCGAAAACAGCCTCATTACAAGTCGAAACTGTGTTATATTTTACGCTTTCAATCGCACTTCACTTCACAGCGATCTTTGAACAATAATCTCGCATCAATCGAAGTTGTATCATTCTATCACAGAAAAGAGAAACAATATTTTTTTAGAAACTAAATGAATATTCTAAAACTACCTTGAGACTATCAGAGATCAAACTAAAGACATATATCGGTATGTAACTGTTTCACTTACCCATGTCAAGTAAGCTCTCATGAGCTCAGCCTTATTTTAATCAATCCAAAGGTTGCTACCAGGATCTAACATGAGTTTATGCAAACTAACTTTTTTTAAGTATCCATGTTGTTCAAAAGCAAAGAGTGAAGCTAAAACTTTTATTCGTAAGGTCTGCATTCAACAACAAAAACAAAAATCTTCAAAAGCACCTAGTAAATTCCAGGAATGCAAAACTGACGTGTCTAAAGGCATTTATGGGATTATGAACAATGTTTATTGTTGAGCTGTCTCCATTTTGGCGATGTTTATATAGATAAAACAGGCAGATCTGTAAAAAACAGAAGTAAAGAACACAATACGGCAATACAAAACAAGAACGAGAAACAGTACGTTTACCGCACATTAATTTAACAGCTATGGTTCTTGTTATTTAAGCACAAAGTTGCAGAACGAGCTATCTGTGCTCTGCCCACAACGGGTATCGAAACCCGGTTTCTAGCGTTTTAAGTCCGTAGACGAGCCGCTATGCCACCTATGGACTTACCAACAAGTTAGTTTCTGAACAACAGAGAGCTTGAGTTAAGCAAAAAATCTGCTTGATCACCTTAATGAGTTTCTTCTTAATTAAATAACTATTTATTTCTTTAAACATTTGTTTACCTTCCACTTTAATAAATTATTTGGTTATTACTTTATGTTTTACTTTCTATTCTATTGCAGAAAAAAAATCATTATTTTTTTGTGAATTTAAGTAACTTGTTTACATAATTGTATACCCAATGATGAAGCTGCAGAGCCCATCCTGTGTCTTTACTTTTAATTTTTTATGCATTTCTTAATCAAAAGGCTCAACAATACCTCTTTTAACAATGTATTGTAAGTCAATAATGACATTACAGGTATGTCACGTGAGTGTCTGCTTTCGAATTTTGATATGTTGTTCTGTTCTGTAACATTTAATTTATTCTGTTACCTGAAGTCAGAAACGCTGATTGGAGTATTTTAATATTAAAATAAAAACATACAACTTATATATCTAGGGGGAAAAAATCGTATTTGTTTTGTTCAAGATTTCAGCTACTAGCTTTCTTGTTATGCACCATAAACTGAGAGATAAACTATCAATTCTAATTTAATAAGATGTAGCCTTATCTTGTGGCTGTAAGTTGTGGTTCCCAGCATATGTTTTTCTAGCTGTACAGGTATGTAGTTTCTTATGAACATAACCCTGAACAATCTCGAACTGTAGGAAAGTAGGTAATTTACAAGCTTGCGATTTTCTGTGCCTTATGTGGGATACATTTTCGTGATGACTAATCTTGGTTTGATTTTACAATAGTGTTTATGGACGTTTGTTTGTTTCTTGAATTTCGCGCAAAGCGACTCAAGGCCTACCTGCGCTAGACAGCCTTAATTTTGAAGTGATGGACTAGAGGAAAGGCAGCTAGTCAACACAACCCACCTCCAAATTTTGGGTCACTCTTTAGCAACGAAAAGTGAAATTGATCGTAGCTTTATAATGTCCCCATAGTTGAAAATGGATTTTTTGTTCGGTGACGGGTTTTGGTCGTTAATAAACGAAAATTCCTTATAATTCATATATTGTTATTAATACATAGAGTACATGATGAACTGGCTTTATTGATTACGTGGTTATTCAACACTGAACAATAACTTACAAGATTGATGACAAATGGGCTGAGATGTTTTGTTCATTTAATCTCATTTATCAATAGAGTTTGTTTTATGCTCAGTTTCTGTTCGTTATTCACTCTAGCGAGGACTTTAAAGTATCCTTTAGCCATTGTTCTTTACATTCAATTAGCGCATAGTTTTTAATGCTAGGAAATTACGTTGAACCTAAACTTACATGCGAATTTGAAGTCACCTGGTCTTGGGTTCAATACAAGTTAAAAATATTTAAGACGTTTATATGACCTGACTCGCAATCTGCGGATTGTGGGAACGAATCCCATCTCCGAGCATGCTCGCCTTTTCAGCTGTTATAAAGTGACGATTAATTCATTATTTGATAATAAAAATTAGAAAAAACAACGAGATTTATACTCCAGATAATTAAAAGGGGGCTTTTATTTTAATCAACGTTTCGCATTTGTGGCGTCATCATGGTTAGTGCAAAAAACTGTTTGATATTAGAATATTCGTTAAATTCGTTGGTAAAAAGAGTTGCCCGAGGGTTCTTATTGACAGTACACAGTATCGTTAAATCTTGTGTCTTTTTATTGACAGTACACAGTATCGTTAAATCATGTGTCTTCTTATTGACAGTGCACAGTATCGTTAAATCTTGTGTTTTCTTATTGAC
>NW_013743412.1:0-3875 GCF_000517525.1 Limulus polyphemus
CGCCATCAAAACACACATTACTGAAGAAGGAAAACAGACGAATCCAACGACACCAAATTTGGCGCGGGGCTAAGAAAATTAAGACCTATAATAAACGCTTATTTATGCGCTTATACCTAATGCATATTTCAAAAAAACGTGAGTAAGGAAAACTCCGATAGCTGTGATAATTCCTTTGGTCCATATGAAAACAGATATATTATTGAAGAAGGAAAACAGACGTATCCAACGATAACAAAGTAAGCGTGGAACTAAGAATATCAGGACCAATAATAAACGCATATATATGCGCTTATACCAAACGCATATTCCAATACGACTTAGATAAGGAAAACGCTCCAATGGGTATGATGATTTCTTTACTCCACTTCATAACACACACATTATTGAATAGGGAAAACAGAAGAATAAAAAAAAACCATATTTACCGTGGAATTAAAAAAATTAGGACTATAATAAACGCATATATATGTATGTACTCTTATGCTACATGCATATTTACAAAACGACTTAGGAAAACGTCCAGTGGATATGATAATTTCCTTGCTCCACATTGTAACAGGTTAGCGCTCAGGTGAGCTTAATTGTTGGAGTTTCAATTAAAACCAACCTGTACACCTTATTTATTTGTTGGAGGATTTGTCGTGACGAGTGGAGCCACAAGTCGCTAACTCCAGGAGTTTTCAGTTAGAGTAAAGAATCTGAGTCTCAGACCAGCAATACTACTTATAATATCTTTTATTACTCTTTATTACACTTGACATTATATTCATATATTCATTCTTTAACTTGTTAATCATTAAAACATTAACAACATTTCTCTTGCATAGAATAACATATAATACTAAAACTGATCTAGAGAGAGAGATACTTACTGTAGAGTTGGAACTTTCCTAGCAGAGTCTAAGTTGTTCAATTGCATAGTTCTGGCTTTGTAGAGCTGGCCGGAGACTGGCAATTTCAGAACTCGTCGGAGATCTGATTTTTCAGCTCCAGACATGGGTTTATATAGCAGGATTTCTCTGTATCCTGGTGAGCATCCAAATAGGACACAGCATCACCCACAAGTAGAGCGGTGCTCCTATTGGATGCTTGGAGGCAAGTTTTTGGACTGGTCCAGTACCACACCCAAAAACCATCAAGCTATTGGTCATGGTCAACTGCTGTTAGCCGGCTGCCTACTTGCCTGTACTGCTACACCTATGTACTGTAACTGATACTGCATCAAAGCACCGTGATGATTCATAAAATATACTTTTCTATAGCTTCTACAGTGCTAAAGAATCGAGGCCAACATTCTCTATCTTGGCCTTGTACATTGGCGTTTTGTATGCAGAAAAGTGATGACTAGAAAGGTTGTTAACTGCCTCTACTGTGACCTTCGGTTTCTAAACTCCTATGCTTGTTTCAAAGTTTATGCACGTGCGGTGCTGTACTATTACTGAAGCAAAGGGAAATTTTTGAGGAAATTTCATCCATTGCTTCTATGAATTTGAATAATATAACATTAAGTAAATAGTTAATAAGATATAAATTGCATATGAAGATTTTAAGAGTTAAATAAGAGTACACCAGTTGAAGGACATATAACAAGTCAACAACTCGAAGGACATATAAAAAACTAAAGAGGACAAGGAGATGCCTGTGTATTATAAAAAATAAGCCTTGAGAGATAAGTAATCAAGAACGAGGCTAGAACTTAGTTCCCTCGTTTCTTCGGAAGAATTTTGTTATTCCTAACAAAATTCCTGCTCCAACTCATTCTCACCATCTCTCTATATCAGTTAAGCTTACTTGTAAAAATGTTTTATACACTGGTATATATATATACACTACAACCCAACCTTATACTTATACATATATATATATATAAAAATGATATACGATTATATTGGTTAATATATGATTATATGGTAGACATGGTTATAAGATACACATAATTCATTTGAATTATAACATGTCCTTAAATTTCTCAAACACCTCGGGTCCACTACTAATAACCCATTCTCTAAGTGCGCACACCTTCCAATATGAGCAGTGTTCTTGGGGATATCGGTGATAAGTGCAGGTTATTGGGGTGGAGCAGGTCAGTCTCCGGAATGCGGGACAGCCGTAATCCTCCATATCCACGCAGGGTACATTCAGATAACACTTCAATAGCTGCGCTTTCTCCTTTCCCTTCGTATACACCTTTACATATTCTTGCCTTATCTCCTGGTGCACCCGCAGGAAGTCCGACGTGGAGTGATCCCCGTCTTCCCATCTTAACCCATGTAAGTACATGGAGCACCAGAGGACGAGGTGATGATCTGAATCGCTGAGACGATCCTCGGGAAAGGAGGTCGGAAACAATACACGTCCGTCCACCCGGTCCTACAATCCATGACCACCATCTCCTTGATGACATATAACCCGTTGACCTTGAAACCTTCAACTTCCACGATTGCTGCCTTGGGCCGTGGCATGGTTTTCCTACAATTATTTACACTTAGTCATTAAACATATGTGGATAGTTTACATAACACACGTATTCGCTTATTCTTTTCGTTCACCATAGTCACACACTTGCTCGGTGTTTCCAATCCTTGTTCGTAATTGTTCACTAGGTCACTTCAATTTATTCGTACTCGTTCAGTTCACTAAGTCACAACACTTCACTCATACGTTGTTCGTTTCAATTCTCTGATCACAGTCTGTTATTTTTGTCTCTTCTTGAACTTTCTATGCCTAATAATTTTGACTAATTTTGCTGTTAGAATTTTACTACTCTTGTCAATTGGTTATATCTAGATAATTTTGTAATCATCTAAATAATCAAGCTAATACCTGGTTAGATGGGACCTACTCATTCAGTTCTACTATTTCAGTAGCTTCTGAATAATCAGACAATTCGTGATTGACTGTTCTTGATCTTTTCTTCTTTCTATTTTTACATAGCCCATCTAACGTCATTAACTTTAATAAAGCCAATTTATCTCTCTTGGTATACAATGCTATGCTTATTAGTAATACTATTAAGCATAAGGTTATTATCACCGAGTTAGACAATCTCCATTTATCTAACTTTTGTTCACCAGCTGTAGTACGTAATTGTTCTACATGCTGTTGAAATTTCTTGAGACTTAATCCTGACTGTCTGAGGGGTAAATGTTTAGTATTTTCTAATATATCCTTTAGTCCTTTAGTATCTGTCTCTATATCTATACTCTGAATTAACTGTGATTCTTTTTCCGTTAATAATTCTTGTAGTTCTGGTATTTTTATGGTTAAATTAGTTCCTATGTATCTCGTTTCACTTCTAAAGTTTGACGGCAAGGTTATACCTTGAATTGCGTCATCGAGGTCACGTGACTGGTGTGTCGCCCTCTATTTGTTAGAACTATCTTGTTTTTTCATGAATGCTCTAGTATTTACTAGATAGGGTAGGCGGGTATATATAAGAGGGGACAACGTGACGCGAGGATATTGTAATGTGTGTATAGACAGTGAGTAATTGAAATGCAGTCAGAGAGCACGAGAGACGTTACAGCGTTTGTTTAGCGCGATTGTTGAAGTTGAGTGTATTGGTAAAGTTATATTCGGAAATAATAAACCAGTTTTATTAAGAAAGGACTTGTGTCGCTTAAGTTTCGTCGGAACGAAGTTACGGAAAGTTAATTAACAAACAGAGACGTAACACTTGACTATACGCTGAACAATTTATAGCTAGCTTTAAATAACCACTATTGTTTAACCTAATTACCCTGGTGTAATAATCAAACTGATGTACGTTCGGCTTTGGACAAACTACTGATAAAGTTAGTTCGTCTTTAACGTTAAATAACCAAATTCCTGGGGTTCTAGTTTTATAAAAATAGAATGGTTTAGGAATGATT
>NW_013743413.1:0-5893 GCF_000517525.1 Limulus polyphemus
AGATCTACTGAATGCTGCAGTATTAATTTCATTACCTGTTAATAAGTGGATTCTGACTTTACAATCAAACAGTAGAGTTCAAGAGTCTTGCCAAAACTACATCCTGATGTAAATCATGGTTTGAATTCAATTCAGTCTGAGGTTTTACTACTTTTAACAAGTTTTACCAACAGAGGCTGTTCATATGGCATCTTGGTAAACATCTCTGATGTTTGAGACACATTGCAATTGATATCTCTTTCAAGACTAAAAGAAAAATTGGCCATAGCTTGACAGTACTGAGCTGTTATCTTTCTTTCAGATAAAATTGATAAAGGAACCTACATTCAATAAAACTACAAACTTTCCTTGAATTATATGATGATATAAATCAAGCATCAAAAACAATGTTTCTCGATGTACACAATCAGTGATGTAACATGACAGTAACTTCACCAAAATCAGAACCTGAAACAAGATTACCAGCAGTTTTGCAACGAAACTATAAACTATAAAAAATTGTAAATGAACAAATGGGTATAGCATCATGAAGGTGAAAACAAGTAGCTTTAAGGTAAAAAAAAAAAGATGATTAAAATATGTAACTCACCTGGCTCAGTTGACCATGTAGTGGAATGGCCGTGAATCCCAAGTTTCTGAGCATAAGAGCGGTTCTTTGAGTGTTATTACAGGTACTACAAAACACCATGAACGAGTTGCCTGCTAGTTCGTTAAGGATGTGGACCAGATAGACATCCTAACAAGGAAAAATAAACGTTATGTTTGAACATCTTTTAATCCTCCCACTATAGACAGTTCAAAGGGTGCATGTCACAATGTTTTAGAGTTATTCTCCAAATTTAATTAAACAACTTTATTATCAATTTATGTCAGTAAAATAGGCATTAAAACATAAGTTTATAATTCAAATTTTAATGTTGCATATGCTTTAATTTCTCAAAATCAAAAGAAAATATGAAAAACAAAATGCTAAATATCCATTTTTGTGTGTCATATTGTATGTCCTCTTATGTTAGTGGTCAGTTTATATTGTATTATGTCTACCATACAACGTTTGTACTGGTTAATGAATTAGAAACTCAAATTTCAGACACTGACAAGCTAGAATATAAAATAAGAACCCCCCATCTTGATTTGCTGAGATATCAATATATTTAACAAACCTACCAGAGTAACCCCACCCACTACTCCATTCTACAAGCTAGAATATAAAATAAGAACCTCCCACCTTTTCAATTTGCTATGATATCAATATATTTAACAAACCTACCAGAGTAGCCCCTCCCACTACTCCATTCCACAAGCTAGAATACAAAATAAGAACCTCCCACCTTTTTGATCTGCTATGATATCAATATATTTAACAAACCTACCAGAGTAGCCCCTCCCATTACTCCATTCTTATACGTATACCTACTTCTCTTAAGTATATGTTTATAACCAATAGAAAGAGCACATTTCAAACTACTTAAATCTGGCAGTCACTTGCAATTGGCTTGAAAGGGAAAGCTGGAGTTTTACTGGAAATCGGTGCCTGACCAGTGAAAGTGGGTTTTCTCTGGGTACTCCCGTTTCCCCCACAGCAAAAGTCTGAGAATTGGACCACGGTCCTCCTCCTAGCCCTGAAAAGGACCGACAGACGGCCTCCTCCCCCCACCCAAAATTCTTGGTATTCTTATATGCAAATTTTAATTTGTCTTCCCCATCCACTTGAGAGAATAAAGGAGGCTTAGCAAGTACGACGCACAAGTACAAATCAATTTTATAACATCGTTAAGGACTAGAAGTCCTAGTTTTTCTATATATTTTATATTTATTGTTCTAAGTTTTAAATAACTAAAAATTAAGCATATTTTTGTACATCTACACTGCTAAATCCTGACCAGCCAGAGAAGATAACAAACATCCAATTACCTACCAAGTTTACCGGATTGGCCCAGATCCATATCATAAACATTTCCTTACACTTTTATTACTTCAGACAATTCTCTTTCAGGCACTGTAAACAAGCCAATAAATCCTCCCCACTATGTTCTCAGTGCCAGGATTACAATAAACTCAGTGGGAATCATCAGCTAATTGCATCGCACATGCTTCTTTGCTATTGATGGTGTAATATTACAGTATCATGTAAACAGTCTAATGGCACGAGGTGATTCTTGCTTTATGTTTGGCCGTTAAAAGTAAAATAAACAGATGTGAAACGATTAGACGTAGAAACTCTCAAGAAAAATACTCTGGAACTTCATGGTCAATACTAAAAAGGATATTTCATATTTTTTTAAGATAGTTACAAATTCGGTCAAACTGACCAAATGCGTATAAAGTTAGGGTAGAGAAAAAAAACATAAAATTTAAGAGTTTTATTGAAAAATAATGTTTGTTAATTCTCCATTATTAATCAGGGAATAGCAAGAAAACAATAAAACTGATTAATACAACAGTATTATTTTGTACAGACAAATAACATGAAGAACTGGTTCAGCTGTGTTAATTAACCTTAACCAGACCAAACAGTCTCTTTCAATTGTCGATTGCACACCTAAATATCAGTTTTTAAAATGGAAATAATAATTCTAACTCTGTTTCAACAGTTTTTAACCTGGATAAATATGACTATAGGTTTGTTTTGTTTTGAATTTCGTGAAAAGCTACACGTGGGCTATTTGTACTACCTGTTCCTAATTTAGCAGTGATAAATTAGAGGGGAGGCAGCTAGAAAACATGACCTACCACCAACTCTTGGGCTACTCTTTTACAAACAAATAATGGGATTGACCATCACATTATGATGCCCCACTGCTAAATGAGAGAATATGATTGATGATAGGGATGACTATAGGAGCATACAGATTATATGTGAATGTACATATTTAAAAGTCAAGAAATTTTAAAACTACCATACAATTATTACTTATATTAAGTAATATAGTAACAACAATTAATATAGCAAAGTATATACACAAACAGGTTATTTTAGGGTTGTTCAGAAATGGGGGTTCCATTAAAAAAGTTTGAACAATAATGGTTTAGAGCACTTAGGTACATAGTTTATTTTCCATGTATTTGTAATGAGCACACACGTTGAACATAGATTATTTTGTACTTGAAGTGATAGTATTCATGAACTTTGTTTTTAATACTTTATATTGCAGTAGTCATCACTTTTGGTTATAAGTCATGAACACTGTAGCCAAAACAGATGAAAGATTTATTGGTCATCTAAGACCTGTCCTTTCAAAATTATCATTATTACTTTGCCAAGTTTGTCATGATTTTTGCTAACAGTATTCTTTGCTACGGTCAGTTCTGTTTAATAAATACAGCTTACTTTAAATAAGTTATCAGAATATTTTGCACTCACCATATTGCTAAGCCTAACGAAGCTTACCTGATGTTATACAAGAAAGTTTCTGTAGATCTTAGAAATGAAAAGAATGTCGAAAAAACTATAAAAAATGTGCAGATCTGGTTTTTTCAACATGTTCGCTCATTACAAATACATGGAAAATAAACTATGTTCAACGTGTGTGCTCATTACAAATACAAGGAAAATAAACTATGTTCAACGTGTGTGCTCATTACAAATACATGGAAAATAAACTATGTTCAACGCAATCGCTCATTACAAATACATGGAAAATAAACTATGTTCAACACAATCGCTCATTACAAATACATGGAAAATAAACTATGTTCAACGTGTGTGCTCATTACAAATACAAGGAAAATAAACTATGTTCAAAAAGAGAAAATATCCCCGTAAGGAGGTCTTCCCTTTCTTCTTAAAATCTGACCGAACAAGAAAGTATCTGAATTTATTTCTAGTCAAGAAGAATGGATTCAATGAACATTGTTTATAGTAAGATTAAGAAATACCTTGTATTTGAGAGGAATGAAAAGATAATACTGTTGAAGTTTTTCTACTGTCTGATACTTTGTTGAAACTTCAACCTTCACAGGATCTTGAACAGATGCTCGTTGTAGCTTTTGAACCTGGGACGACACTGTTAATTTGTTTACAAAAACTACCTACAGTAACAAATATTTGATGACGACACTTGATTTGTTTACAAAAACTACATACAGTAACAAATGTTTGATGACGATACTGTTAATTTTATACATTGAACTAATGTTGATGTAAAATGTGATGTTATTTATGTTAATTTGGAATAATGTGATTAAATTGATGGATGAAGCTGATAGAATACTGAACATGGATTTTGAACAGGAAATAGATAAAATTTTAAAAGTGATTCCACGAGAAAGAAACACTTTCCTGTATTCAGCCACAATGACGAAGAAGGTGAGGTGACTGTCTGAAAATATTTCGAGAAAACAAATCTCTCTTGCCCTTGCACATTATTGACAAGAGTGTATGAAATATAATTGTGTCTGTCATCCTTTTTTTATCATTTACTTTTAATATGACAGTCGGATCATTGTTTAATGTGTGATACAACGATGTTGTTATTAAGTAGTATTCCTGTTAACAGATGGATACTAAGGTAGCAATGAAACTATAAATGCTATGAAAGGATCTTTTATTCTCAACTTTTTGACTACAAATCTTCTTGAGGAGATAATGACACTGTGGTGTCTTACACGGGTATTTATACAAATTGTCTTGGATTAAGTTCCTGGTCGCTTTGCCTTACCACACTTTGATTGTTCCACTGTCGCCATCTGTCGACCACCACCTGAACAATCTTCATTCTGTCCTCGTTTCACCAGGCTTGAAGCCGCTTTCTTCCACGCAGATTGGTCAAGTAGTTCTGTTGTTCTTTGTCTCGTTTATATTTCTCTATTTTAATTAGTTAATAAAGAATGTACAATTGTGGAGAATGTCAGTATTTTTCTATCTTGAATAGGTAATGTAGGCTGTAAAACTGGGGAAATGTTCTTTCTTGGGTGTTATAATTACTTGTAAAGATTAGTTAGTTTTCTACTTGTGTGATCCTGTATTGTTTTTGCAGGAAAACTACATACAGTAACAAATGTTTGATGACGACACTTAATTTGTTTACAAAAACTACATACAGTAACAAATGTTTGATGATGACACTGTTAATTTGTTTACAAAAACTACATACAGTAACAAATGTTTGATGATGACACTGTTTATTTGTTTAGGAAAACTACATACAGAAACAAATATTTGATGACGACACTGTTAATTTGTTTACAAAAAACTACATACAGTAACAAATGTTTGATCCTGATAATAAATATTATACACTTATTAGACACAACGATGGATGAAGCTGATAGAATGTTCTGTCTAATAAGTGTATAATATTTATTATCAGGTGATGGATGAATTAGTGTATAGTATTTATTATCAGATGATGGATGAAGCTGATAGAATGTTGTGTCTAATAAGTGTATAATATTTATTATCAGATGATGGATAAATCTGATAGAATGTTCTGTCTAATAAGTGTATAATATTTATTATCAGATGATGGATGAAGCTGATAGAATGTTGTGTCTAATAATTGTATAATATTTATTATCAGGATAATATTTATTATCAGATGATGGATGAAGCTGATAGAATGTTGTGTCTAAGCACTTATTAGACAGAACATTCTATCAGCTTCATCAATCACCTGATAATAAATATTATACACTTATTAGACACAACATTCTATCAGCTTCATCAATCACCTGATAATAAATATTATACACTTATTAGACAGAACATTCTATCAGCTTCATCCATCACCTGATAATAAATATTACACACTTATTAGACACAATATTCTATCAGCTTCATCCATCACCTGATAATAAATATTATACACTTATTACACAGAACATTCTATCAGCTTCATCCATCATCTGATAATAAATACTATACACTTATTAGACACAACATTCTGTCAGC
>NW_013743414.1:0-955 GCF_000517525.1 Limulus polyphemus
TGTGACGTGTTGCACGCGTCATTAATGCATACATCACAGTGTCGGTCGTTCTCCAATAAATTCAGAGCTTGAAATGCACTGCGGAAAGTGTAGCGCCGTTAACAATTCTCAATTGCTGGAAAGACGTTGGACCGGGCACATTTACCAACAGCATGCGAAGAAAGAAGCATTCATCTTGATTGGGATGCACGGTGTACAGTCTGCCTATCGTAGTTTCTTTAAATATGCCAGGTTGTCCGTCGACTCGCTCTCCTCGTTTGCGTCGTTCAAATGATTTTCTACTCGCATTCCATGTGTAATACGTAGGCACTTCCGAATACAGCAGTGTTTTTGCAAACGCGTCATTTTGACATAACGTGAAGAAAGCAGTTAACGTTGTAGCCGGTGGATTCAGGGCTATTTGTTGCACATTTACAGCTGTGAAATAAACGCGTTGTCCATTTTATAGATGTACTGCTAAGTGAACAACAGCTGGACTTCGTTCATGTATGGGAAATGAAAGAATTCGCCATACAGCTTCATTGCTGTTTATGTATCTTCCAGCCTGATACTGTGCGATTTCATCGATATGTATGACCGCATTCCTATCACTTCTTTCTGGTTACATGCCAAAAACTGCCATGTCGCTGCCTTTATTCACGTACTTACAAATGTATTTGATCGATTTAACGGAGTTACAGTATTCCACGTTTATGTGCACTTTGTATGTTTTTGATAGCAAAGGCGAATATGGAACAACCCACCGGTTATCTACTTCGATGTCACCGTTTCGCATTTGTATGGTTGCTAATTTACCACCATCTTCTGCTGATCTTCTTCTGTATAAAGGATATCCATCGTTTCATGTAACTGTGTTGGATACTAATGCTCGAGAATATCGCTTAGAGCATTTTCCGTCTATCATGTATGGTGAATTTGGATTCAGTGTACCGCAAGGTCCATGTATCATATTTTT
>NW_013743415.1:0-2984 GCF_000517525.1 Limulus polyphemus
ATTGAAAACATGAGTTATAATGTAGCACAGCAATAACATCACGACGTTCACCACGATCACAACTTTTTGTCTAAACAGCGTATATTTATATGTGTGTCACTTTGCTCTCTTTATCTGACTGTAGATTAAACACCATGTAAAGTGTAAACCATGGTTATACTCTCAGCCCCCTATGTACTCCCTGAGAAGTGCAAATGTACCCCAGGTTGGGAATGTCTGATCTATGGCACAACACCACATGTACTAGAGATTTTGGTTTAGTGATATCATTCCATACCTTTGCCATTGACATGTTGAGTATACGATGCATATTAATCAAATGTTAGAAGAACATGAAGAGTGAAAATGATCTCGATACCATTGTCACAGGTCCACAGCATCCACATCCCATTACCAATTATTTTCTTATACATTTCCGTTCCTGAATTATTATCCTAGCAACGGACTTGTAAGTACAGTTGCTAAATATCCGAAGCACGATTCTATTATTTGTAGTTAAAAACTGATGTTTTTAAACTTCTATATAAAAAGTCTGCTAACAATTAAGTTTTTATTTATCGTTAAATATTGCCATCAGCTACACCTAACGACAACATTTGAAACAGCAAGAATAGAATTAACTACTCACGTGATGAAAAAGAAAGTATCAACTTGCAACCATGAGTTCCACACAACCAGAAAAGATATATTCTTCCCGGCGTCACGAAAGTCAGTAAGTCGACCTGAAAGAATTCATCACGTCAACAGTTACAGTAACAAACTTCCTAAAATATACAGTAACATCCAAGTTTGCATGAACGCGCGAAGCTTTTGAAAACGCAGGGTCCTCGAAATTGCTCCGCTTCAAGAGTAAATAAAACCAAAATTAAGAGTGACAAATATTTTTATTTCTTGCTTTAGAAATTCATATGACATGCTGTGTTGTAGCCTACAGAGTGTGCATAATTCTTCTTGTGATTCGTGGCATGCGCACGTTTTATTGACATCACGACAGTACAAATTGCAACGTTAAGCATCCCTTATGTGACGTAATTTTAGCGTCTACTGACTGACTGACAACGTACTACGGGGAAATTACATCAAGAACAAGTACTTGAGTTCTTTAATTTCATCTAGTGTTTCATAATTATCTTTACACCTTCAGGTGTTTGGGAAACAAGAAGGAATCCTCAATAGCTGCGGCACTTGAAATTCTTTTTGGCATGATTAGAGTAAATTAATCTACAAGACATTTTTTTTCCTTTTTATTAACTTTATATTTTTGTGCGCCAGCAATACTAAGCATGGGGTGCGCATATACCCGGTTCGATTATATTACTCATCAGGATCTCTACCAGCCTACCCTCAAATTGAAATTCCTCAGAATTAGAGTAGATTAATTTATGAGACCTCGGGTGTGGCCTAACACATAAATTGAAAGGGTTTGGCCTCCTGAGTCTAAAACTGTCATTATATCTTAAATCGGTCAAGAGATGACGGAGCTATGAGTTGAAAGTTTGAACTTGAAAAACTAGGAGCTATTCTACGAGTTGCTATGTCGCGGCTAAAAACCAAGAGGTGTTTTCTTGGTAATTAATACTATAAACCACAGTGTGTATCCGTTTTTTGTCTCTCTGTCACGCACTGTTGTCATAGCAACTTATTACGTAATTTAAATAGTTTGGCTTCCTGTCAATTAGAAGCCAGTAGTCTACGATTGATCGAAAGTTAAAGATATATTTGGACTATAATGTACAAAAAATTCACCTTTTTCGCAATTTGAAAACATATCTTTGTTAAATCGTCGAGTTACGCCAGAAAGGACGTAAATATACTTTACTAGACATTTTATACAACATAT
Source organism: Limulus polyphemus (assembly GCF_000517525.1). NCBI lineage: Eukaryota > Metazoa > Arthropoda > Merostomata > Xiphosura > Limulidae > Limulus > Limulus polyphemus. Next base: position 1,841 of record NW_013743415.1, read on the forward strand.
TAAAAGCTTAGTAAAGTTTTTGAAAAGTTCTAACGTTAGGTCGTACAATAATAGTAGAATAATATACATTGATAATATTAAATAGGATAACGTTTAGTCCTAACTGAACTAAAACAAAAGTTACAGTGTTAATTTATCTCTTTATCGAATAAAGGCCGTACTTAATAAAGACTTAACTAATGTCAGGCCTAATACAAGTGGGCTTATAGATTTCAGTCTCTGCGATAAGATTATAAGATTGTTATGAATTTCACGCAAAGCTACACGAGGGCTATCTGCGCTAGCCGTCCCTAATTTAGCAGTGTAAGACTAGAGGGAAGGCAGCTAGTCATCACCAGCCACCGCCAACTCTTGGGCTACTCTTTTACCAACGAATAGTGGGATGGACCGTCACATTATAACGCCCCCACGGCTGAAAGGGCGAGCATGTTTGGTGTGACGGGGATTCGAACCCGCGACCCGTAGACTGCGAGTCGAGCGCCCTAACCACCTGGCTAGTGTCTGCGATTAGAATTATTTTATATTATTCTAGAAATCCTGTATTTAAAGAAATACTGTTGCAATTAATTTGGCCCCAAATGTTTTTCGGGTCTCTGCTATTATCTAATAATTTAGTAAGATTATATTTATGATAATTACCCTAAAAAAATAGTTCCACAAGCCCATTTTACAGTTACACTCCTGATTATCAAACCAATTAGTAGAAAATTCATAGCTTTATAACCAAATAACTTTATAACCCAATCTGCGGGTCGCGGGCCCGAATCTCGTTACCGAACATGTTTGGTGTGACGGGGATTCGAACCCGCGACCCGCAGATTGCGCGTCGAGCGTCCTAACCACCTGGCCATGTTCTTCAGAAGTATGACTTATATATTATGTCAAAACCACTATAAACCTTGTTTCTAGCTCAGCTTTGTTCTCAAATAAAATTAATATAGTGGACACATTAAGAATTCAATAAGTTTATTTTGGATTTAAAAAAAAAACGAGTGATTCTCTAAATTAAATAATAATGTACACATATCAAAGACTTAAAATAAGCTAAGAAGAAATTCAAAAACTGAAAAGTAATATCAAGGTTTAGTTCCCCTTGGACAGAGCACGGATAGTCCATTGTGTAACATTAACATCTAGACACTTA
>NW_013743416.1:0-5102 GCF_000517525.1 Limulus polyphemus
TATATATACGTTAAACTGATACTTTGCACAACTTACAATAAACATTGCTGTGTACATGTACTTAAAAGTACTCGAATATAAGAGGTAACAACCAGTTAGGTACGTAGCCTGCGGAATATACGCTGATAGTTTGATACATTTCCTGGAATGATGAGTTTCGTGGATCTACATTTTTCAAGCTCGTATATATAGAAAATATAGAAAAACGTACAGAAAATCTAATTCAGCTTGCTACGACAGAAGGCCAACACTAAAGTAATAAGTTAACAAATACACAAGAAAATCTTATGTTTTGTTTTCCAGAAACAGAATTATTTGGTATATATGCTACAATGGGATACAGAAGCTTTTATTATATGAGAAATAACATAATAAGCGATAATTGACTAACGAAAAAGAACATATACGTTAAAAAACGTACTACAAATATATACAAGCAAAAGAAATTCAAGCATATGAAGAGTGGGGTGACTCCAAAATTCTAAAGAGGGGGAGTCCAAAAAAAAAGAAAACAAAAACATAGAAATAAATAAAAAAAGGAGGACCACAAACACACGCATACATAGATAATTACAAATATGCAAATTTAAAAAAAAGAAATAAAAAAATAGGTGGCAGCACCCCACTTACGAGTCGACCGGCATTATTGTTGTGAAGGTTCATCATGTTCCTCACATCTCTTTTTCTGCTGTTTTTACGAGATTCCTTTTCCGGAGCGTCCACAAAGTGCCTAGCAAACATTGCCCCGAATCGAACATTGTCCGAACAGCCACCCCACTTCCAGCCTTCGGGAGTAGGCATGCCTTCTTGAGAGCGGTCACAGGAACATACTGTTAGGTTTCCTGCACTGCAGGCCTCAGTCAAGCCGTGGACGACCCCTGCGCTTAGGATAGCGTGGATAAACGCTGTTTCCCTGCTACCTACAGTAAACAAAAGGAATAAATATCAGCAATATACTGTAAATTAAATCTCAACATCACCTCAAACTTCGAGATAAGTTGAAGCCTATTATATATGTAATACTTTAAAGTGTTCATTTTGTGTTGAGAGTATGTTCTATTGACTTTGCAGCTAAAATACATAGTTCTGGCGTCCTTCTCTTTATTATGGTATGGGCACAGGAATCAATTTTATATCATTCTAGTTGATGCATTGTTAAAGTTAATTTTGAGTAAAAGCTCTAAAAAATATAAGCTCGTCTCTGTTAAACTATTATGTAATCACTAAGAAGCTAAGAGCCCTTCCTATTGTTCCTGTGTACGTCTAAAAAACTTGGCACGAACCTTAATTGGAATTTATGACGTCAAAGTAAAAAAACAAACAAAAAAAAAACACATAAAATATGACGTCACAAAGTGGTATTCGTTCTGCCACCAATGGCGATTCTACCGTCTATCGTGCTGGCTGCTTATTTGATGTCGCCCCAGGCTTGGATGCTAACATAGGAATTTGGTAGTTCGAAAATAGTGTTAAGACACTTCTCTAGCAAAAGGTGAAAAACGCCAAGAATGATTGAAGAATGTAAGTAGGTAACATAACTTTAGTGTAATCTACTGTTTCTATAAAAAAACAAAACAAAAACGAATAGAGTAATAACAATAATTATTACCTGTCAGTTTGAAAAATAAGAAAGCGACCTTGCAAAATGACAGATTTTCATTAATACCTTTTGACGCGCATAGCTCTTCTCAACACCACATTCGGTCCCCTGTTCATTGTTTTGTTATGTTGTTAAGGCCGAACTGTCACAATAAATTGTGTTACGCGGGGAGGGAGAATAAAAATTTCTTTTTCAAACTGGCTTGATGAGCGGTCTCCTAGAGCTGGATTTTGACAGATGGCAGGAGAGCACAGTTTGGATAGCTCTAAGAATTCGTCACACTTCACGGGTGACGAGTTCTCGGACGAACGTGTTTTTACAACCTTCAGCTCCGCCCGGTTAACTTGATGGCATGATGTTGTGCGTTCTACGACCACCGGCGAAGAGTTATCTACAGGCTTGTTCAATTTAGATTTTGTACCATAAACCAAATAGAGAGCTCCAAACAACCCTGTTTCCAATACTATAGGCAGGTAAAAAGCTTTATTTGATGAAAAGTTTGAGGATTTTCTCTTTTCTCCCTTTCAGATCTTCCGGGAGAGTGAGCAGGCGGGAGGGGCTGAAAATGATTAGGCCCAATATTGAACACCTCACTGAGTTTCCTGAAGCAAGTATCAGTAAGAGAAAGAAAACCGATTTGCCGATCAGCACGCATAAATAAGGCTAAACCCTCTTTCTTATGGTTGTCATGGGCAAAATCTTTATTGTTAACGCTTGACGTTCAATTGCTAAACAAGGATACATGCACAGAAACCAAAGATAATCTACTAGTTTCGAAAGAAGAGGAAACGCGGTGGTGAAAGTACGGAGACTTGCACATTAAAGTAAGTTGAGATACAAATAGAATATCAGAGCTTTCAGAAAAAGTATCTCGATATGAAGATACCATCCGGGAGGGGTCATAATTAGGATTTAACTCAGAGAAAGGGGCTGGTTATACTTGCTGAAATGGGATTTTTGTTTCTCCGGTCCCCCAGTGGCACAGCGGCTTGTCCGCGGTCTTATACTGCTAGAAACCGGGTTTCGATACCTGTGGTGGGCAGAGCACAGATAGCCCTTCGTGTAGCTTTGTGCTTAATAACAAACAACAACAATTGTTTCTCCTTGAAAGTGGTTGTATTTATCACTGACGAAAGGACATTTTGTGTAATCATGAAATAAACACCTAAGTTAAGTTTGTGCTTCCATACATTTCAACTGATTCATGAGTATAAAATGAGAATTTTTTCATAGCAGTTTGAGACTCCATATTCATTAAAAATAATGCATAGTAATTACCTCTTAAATTACTTACTTGTTTTTATACTAATCACTACCCGTGGTTTCCACATCTTTCATCATATCGAGTAGTTTTATATTTTATCTGTTACAACATTCACTGGAAAATAACTGAAAATGTTTTGTAAAATCATTCGTGATCTATTTATAATACATAAGCTATCATGATCTATTTATAATACATAAGCTATCATGATCTATTTATAATACATAAGCTATCATGATCTATTTATAATACATAAGCTACAGACCGTAGCAGTAATAAGTGGAATTAATGGCAATATTAATAGTATTTTTCTTTAAATATTTTGTCGAGTCTATATACCATCGGTAGGTAATCCTGGGGGTAAGATTGTATACAGCAATTAGATATTTTTATTTTGCGTTTGTTACCTAAAGGATGAGTTTCGTAGAAAAGTCAAAATATATACTTAGGACTAGTCGTTTGTGTCTCACGTTTCGTAATATACGTGAAGTTGCACTGATACTTTAACTAATGTATTTGTTCGCAATAACCTCCTTCTACACGCAAAAATACAAACATTATTATATCTAAAACCTCATATACTGAAACTATTGATAATTTCTTTCCCTGATGTTGGTCTTTTCTGCGTTACAAGCGCGTCATACACGGAAATTCTAGAAAAAAACTGATACACTTGTGCAAAGAAAGACTTAGGTCACGAAACTGACCAGTGAGGAGAGTAAGGAAATAGTTCAGTAGAATGTCTTTAAAAGTGAAAATTTCGATCATGGAAGTTTTTACCAAGATGTTTGAGCCAATCAGATGCAAAGGCGTGGAAAATGCAATTGATGCATCCTTACTATGTGCTCTCTATGGTGAGGGGCCATATAAGGATAAAATAAGAAAATTACGCATTGAAGAAAAAATAATATTGAAAACTAGGTAAACCCACTCAGAGATGGGGACTCAATAGGAGTGGTTACTCCCAACTCTTCAGTGACGTTTCACTATTTTTCTTCAACCACACAAGAGGATTGCAAGCATACAAAATGAAAGATAAGCATTACTTATACTGACATTTTCACGAAATTAAATTCCGAGTACACGCATAGGGGCTGGGGGATAGGAATGATTCGCACCGAAGAAAGTCAATGTAAAAGAATTGTAGAAATCACGTGACAGAATAGGATATACACATTTTTAATATTTGTTGGATGATAGTGTATTTTTCTTTTTAAAGCTAAACAGATAGTATTTAATACTTAAAACAATTTTGCAATTGTATTTTAGCCATATTTTATATAACTTTCGAAAGAATTGTGCTTGTATATTGGCATATATTTGTTTGTACCGCAGCCAAATGTTTGATCACATAATTATAGCATCTTTCGTACCACTGTATCGAAACATTTTCATGACTATTAGATTGTCCTGTTAATATTGCAAGTGTTTAAGCGTTCCTATATTCCTATATCAAACTGGGAAGGTTTCTTCTTGAACACATTGACATTGTTTTTGTTATCTTACTATTGTTTGAACAATAGTAGTTTTGAGATATTTCGTAGTTTCGTATGTTGAAAATTCGCGTATAGGGAATAAAACAGTAATAAAGGTAATTTACATGAAAAAACAACATAATCTTCCTCCCATGGATGTTGGGCATTTATCCTTATAAACAGATTGGAAAAAAGAGTAGAAGCCTTTGAAATGAGATGCTTCAGAAGACTTTTATGCATTCTCTATATTATGCACAAAAGAACAAACACTCAGTTAAAAAGGAAATTGTACAGATAACTGGAACCTATGGACCATTAATGGAAACTATGAGAAGAAGAAAACTACAGTAGTTTGACCATGTTACAAATACCCTTACGAATACTCTCCTGCATGAGGCCACGGAAGGGAAGCGCAAAAGAGGAAGACCGAAAACAAACTGGATGGAAGAAAGCAGAGGGTTCTTATAAATAGAGTTCAGTCAAACTGGATTAATGTCACAAGTGGGGTACCTCAGGGCTTAGTCTTAGGGACCTTTGCTCTTTTTGATTTACATCAGTGACATAGATGAAATAATGGTCAATCAATTACTTAAATTTGCTGATGATGTTAAGGTCTTGGGTGTTGCTAGCTGTGAAGAGGATGCTGCTAATTTACAAAAGGAGTTAGATCATTTAGTGAGCTGGGCGAATAAATGGCAGATGGATTTTAATTATAATAAATGCAAAATAACGCATGTGGTTATCATAATTTGGATTGGAATAA
>NW_013743417.1:0-1990 GCF_000517525.1 Limulus polyphemus
CTGCAGTAATGTTAAATGTTTTTGATAGTGTATTGTTAACCTTAGTTTTAGCTGTTCTATTGGCTAGAAAGTTAGATATCCATCTGATTATAGTTTCATTAATGTTTAGCTGTTATAGTAATAACTAATAGTATTATCTAATAGTAGATTGTTTGTTTCACAGATGTATAGGAGTCTGTTCAATATTATTTTCTCCATTAGCTTACCAACACAGCTTAACAAACTAATGAAGCAAAAATTATCTGGGTTTGGTTTGTTTTTCAGGTATTACAGTAATTATTGCTTGTTTCCAAATGTCAGAATAGTAATCAGTTAGAAATAATAGTTTCATAATGTTTGTTAAGTGTAGTAGTAAAAGGTTTGAAGCTTTTTTAAGAACAATATTTCTAATTCCGTCATGACTGAGGGCTGAATTCTTAAGCCTTTTTATGTTAATTTTCAATTCTGTGATGGTGACTGTTTATTAGACTATATTGTTTAGTTGTCATGTTTTTGTGTACGTTGTTGGCTGGGAAATACAGAGTGAAAAGTGTAGGGTTTGTGTCAATGTAGTTGTTTATCCAAATGCTGATGTTAAACTAGCCAGCTGTCATGGAAAATCAATTAAGGGTATGGAACTGAATGCTTACACCCACAACATCTCAAGTCCTACTGCTTTTCAATGTCTGCAGCCAATTGGGAAAAAGCAGTTACCCTTAAAGTTATTAAAGTAGAAATGAAATCACCCTAAAATTTCTATTAGTTCTCTTTTTATGATCATTTAGTTCCACTTAATATCTTTTTGTAAGGACAAAGGTTGGGAGTTTCACATAGTATAAATCCCAAAACAGTACTAGCCCCTCTCACCCATAGCTATCTTGATCTTCATTTGTCCTGTAGGCATTGGTAAATCTTATGAATAGTGCACCAGTCTTTTATACCCCTATATTTTTTGCATCATTGTAGCAACTTGTGATGATCATATGACCACCCTCCACCAATCCCATTATGCCCTCTATACGAGCAGGTAGCTTGCACTACCATTGTGGTACAATCCTCACTTTCTCAATTGGCACTACACTGTTCAGATGTGTGTTTTCAGCTGTTCTTCAAGCGAATTTTGCTACGTTTTTGTGTTTTTTGCTAGTTTTCACTTTTAGTTGGAATTACTTGTTCATTTAGTAGTTCCTTTACTACATATTTTTTAAAAAAGTCCATGTGTACTTATGAATTCGAATTTTGGGAGTCTGCTTTGGGGTTTCTCATCAAGGTAGAGAAGTCCTATCTCACTCCCACTCAATACCTCATTCATCTGGGAGTCCTCTTCAATTCCCATCTTGGTCAGGCCCTGGATATGGAATGAGCAGTCACTCGGGCTATGTCTTCACCTTCTCTTCCTGCTCGAGAGGTTCTCTCTCATTTGGGGACATGGGCCTCCCTGGAAGCTCTCATTCCCTTAGGTTGAGCACACACACGTTCCCTTCAGTGGACACTTCTTGACAAGTGGAACTTCTCCTGCCATCCCTTGGATCATCCTATTACCCTTCCCAGAGATCAAGGCGACCTTGTTTGGTGGCTTGACAGGGCTCTTACCACGTTGGGTTTTCTTCTGCCTCATTCTGATTCGCATCTGTTCACAGATGCTTATTTGGTGAGTTGGTGGCTTCCCTCAACTCTCGGGAAATTTCGGATCTGTGGTCCTTTGAGGAATCTACTTACTATAAACCACTTGAAGCTGTTGGGAGTTTGTCAGACTCTCACTCATTTCCTCCCACTCTTACGAGAGCGGGTGGATATGGTTCAATTTGACAATTCAAATGTCATCAGTTATATCTCCAAAAAGGGGTACCAAGTCCAAGACCTTGTGTTTTCTCACACTCAGCCTCTTCTAATGGGCTCCCAGCTACAACATCACACTCTTGGAGTGTCATGTCCCAGGTGTTATGAATCAGATTGCAGACCTATCCTGCCCCAACCAAGTTCTTCCTAGGGAGTGGTTCCTTCGTCTGGT
>NW_013743418.1:0-2979 GCF_000517525.1 Limulus polyphemus
TAATAACATTCTATCTTGTATATACCTGTTTTATCTGTTAATTCTATTTTGTCTTTAGCATTCCCTATCATATCTTTTATCTTATTTATTGGTTTGAAGATAGGGTAAAAATTCTGATACTTTTTAAATACTTTGTTGCGTCAGCGAGATCACGTGACTATTCTCACGCCCTCTGCTTTCTAGAACTATCCTGTACCTTGGCGAATGCTCTAGCATTTACTAGATATAGGGTAGTCTGGTATATAAAAAAGAGTGACAACGTGACAGAATAATGTGTGTGTAGGTAATGAATAATTGAACTGCAGTCAGAGAGAGACGTATTGTTGAAGTTAACGTTCGTTGTTATAGCGTTTGTTTTAGCGCGATTGTTGAAATTAAGTGTATCGTAAAGTTATATTCGGAATGAATAAACCAGTTTTATTAAGTAAGGACTTGTGTCGCTAAAGTTTCGTCGGAACGAAGTTACGGAAAGTTAATTAACAAAGGGGGACGTAACAACTTTATATAATTGATTTGTAAAACCTTTGCTGTTCTTTTGCCGCCACACAAAGAATCATGTCATATAAAAACCAAAAAATACATATGTTTATAGAGCTTTAAAAATATGTTCAGGACAGGAAGATTTAAAGAACGAATTGTTATTAATTAAGTATCTAGTTAATGACATAGGATTTGAACCAAACATAATAGACAAAGCATTTAAGAAGTTTAACAAAAATGCAAATTCAGTTTAAAATACCACATTAAAATCTGTTTATCAAAAAACAAAACAAAAAAACTCTAAATTTACCGCAAAAACTAAGAATTTTAAGTTCTTATGTTCAGCCGTAGTATAAAATGAAATTTTGTCTAAATGTCAATATAGTTAGTAAAATGCTACAAGAGCGTTTACAGAACAAGTACTGAAGTTTTAAGCAATTTGGGTGATGTTTTAACTGAAAAAAAATAACAAAAAAAAAACACGCTCGGATGCAAGATTTCAATATTTTAAACTCGTAGTAATGATTTGGTCGAAGTTACTGAAGCGGAATCGAACTTTCCAAATATAAATGTAGTTCGCTGCAGAAAGAAGATTAAATTCATTGACCATGAACTTGTTAACGAACCTATTGGCGATACGAAACGATATTTCAAAATAAATTTTTATTTTACAATTATGGACTCAACTCTCAAATCACTGAATGAAATATTTGAATTGCTGAAACAGCACAATGAAGCGTTTCACTTTCTTTATAATATTTCATATTTTAATTAAGCCAGTAGCAATGAGGAAAATATATGCTGTGAAGAATTAAAGTTAAAACTTCCTGATGTGTATGTGCGTGTGTGTTTTCTTATAGCAAAGCCACATCGGGTTGTCTTGCTGTGTCCACCGAGGGGAATCGAACCCCTGATTTTAGCACTTTAGTTCCGCTGTCCCCCCGGAGGACAACTTTTTCATTATCATAAAAATGAAGGCGACATTGACGCAACGGAATTGAATGATGAGACTGAAATTTTCCAAGATACCGTGCTGACCAATATGACCCCATCTTTGATTTGTAATCAGTATTTCAGAATATGTTCGTCGCCTTGAAATTTTTTAACAGTACCATCAGCACCAGGAGAAGTGTGTGTGTGAATGTTTTCTCATAACAAAGCCTCTTCGGGTTATCTGTTGTGTCCACCAAGGGGAATCGAATCCCTGATTTTATCGTTATAAATCTGTAGACTTACTGCTGTCCCACCAGGGGACCACTAGGCGAAAAGTCATTTTCCAAATTAACAATTGTAAAGAACTGTCTGGGATCAACAATGACTCAGGAAAGACTTATTAATTTGTCAACCACTTCAGTCGAATGAAATCATTAATAAATTAAATACATTCATCAGTTGATTTTCAAAAATCTGAATTAAAAACCAGACGCACCAACTTTTTATAAAGATTTTCAAACTTCTTAATTGTTTATTACTGTGACTTGGATATTGCGAATATAAGCGTTTCATATTAAACAGTTACAATTTTGTTTTATTAAAGTTGAAATTGGTGCATGGTTTTTTGTAATAAAAGTATTTGTATGTATATTAATAAGGAATCATTAACATTAATGATAATCTAAATTACTATTAAATTAATATGATGCTTTATTTCCAAAGAATATGGGCCTGGCATGGCCAGGTAGTAAGGGCGCTCTACTCGCAGTTCGCGGATTTGAATCCCCGTCCCACCGAACATGCTTGCCCTTTCAGTCGTGAGGGCGTTATAATGTTATGGTCAATTCCACTATTCGTTGGTAAAAGAGTAGCCCCCAGTGGCTTAGCGGTAAATCTGAGGTCTCATATCACCACTACAAACCGGGTTTCGATACTCGTGGCGGGCACAGCATAGAGAGTCCATTGTGTAACTTTGTACTTAATAAAAGAAATACACCTTCCAATTTTTGTCAGAGCTGACGCATTAAATCCATTCGTAGTGAGCATGGGTATAGATAGCATGGTGAAGTAAAATGTATCGTTTAACTTGCAAGATGACAGCATGTTTATGGATACTCAAATCGTTTGAATAGTCAAGGAGAAATAAAATTATTTTCCTAAATCATCAACTTATATCTTCACCAGAAATGGTTAACAAAGATCAAACGAATGAATTCCCGAACTGAAAAGTCATCACGGCATAGTCATATCGGTTCTGCGATAAGTTAAGCGTGTATGTATAGTAAGTTGTTTCATACTCGATGACCTACAACATGAAAGACGCATGAAACGTCATGCATGGGTAATATGACAGAAAAGGTTTATATTGGTGTGAAACACCATGAAGGTCACCTCTTTTTTTGATATATCACTGAAATATTTTGTTTTTGAAAATTTCTGAAACACTTCATGGAAATGTTCTTATTGTTGCGTCAACGAGGTCACGTGACTAGTGTCACACCACTCGTTCTCTCGATTGTTTGTTTGTTTGTTTGTTTTGGGATTTCGCGCAAAGCTACACGAGGA
>NW_013743419.1:0-3526 GCF_000517525.1 Limulus polyphemus
CAATATGTTACTGTTAGTATTAGAACTGTTACAATATATTGTTATTGGAAATAAACTAATACAATATGTTACTGCTAGTATTAGAACTGTTACAATACATTGTTGTTGGAAATAAACCAATACAATATGATACTGTTAGTATTAGAACTGTTACAATGTATTGTTGTTGGAAATAAACTAATACAATATGATACTGTTAGTATTAGAACTGTTACAATGTATTGTTGTTGGAAATAAACTAATACAATATGATACTGTTAGTATTAGAACCTTTTTAAGTGTGAATATCTATAATTATTAAGTCTGACCACGTAGATATTTTTAAGTGTGAATATCTATAATTATAAGTCTGGCCACGTAGATTTTTCTAAGTGTGAATATGTATAATTATTAAGTTTGACCACGTAGATATTTTTAAGTGTAAATATCTATAATTATTACGTCTGGCCACGTAGATATGTTTAAGTGTGAATATCTATAATTATTATGTCTGGCCACGTAGATATATTTAAGTGTGAATATCTATAATTATTAAGTTTTATAACACAGGTTTCATTTGGTGTTATTACAGAGATTTCGTTCGTTGTTATGACATATTTTTCTCTGTGTTATTGCATTGGTTTTGTTTGCTGTTATCACGTGAGTTATGTTAAGTATTCTTGCGTGTTTTGTTTATTGTTATCACATCGGTCTCGTACAGTTATTTCCTGACAAAATGAATCTGTTTATATTCCTCCGATACTTTAGTAAAATGAAAAATGTTTCTATTTATCTTGGAAACCACGAAACACCACAAGGGAAGAATAGCTCCTCAATCGTTACAAGGCTGTATTTGTCTTCTTGCAAAAGAAATTAACCAAGGCTTTGTTTACTCGATATTATATTGTTTGTCGCCTACTTTCTGTTCCTTTAACTTTACCAAAGTGTTTTGTTACGTAACTGTTAGAATGTATTCCATTACTGAGTAGTAGACGTTTCCTTTATATTAACTAACTGTTATCAAAGTGTCTTACTAAACATTTTGTTCATAACAAAGTATTACTACAGTAATACGTTCACAAATACATGTTACCGGATTATTCTGTTAAACGTTTCGTTCACAACAAAGTATTACTACAGTGTTATATTAATCGTCCATAAATACTTGTTACCAGGGTGTTTTGTTAAACGTTTCGTTCACAACAAAGTATTACTACAGTAATACGTTCACAAATACATGTTACCGGATTATTCTGTTAAACGTTTCGTTCACAACAAAGTATTACTACAGTGTTATATTAATCGTACACAAACATAGATTACCGGATAATTTTGTTAAATGTTTCGTTCACGAATAAATGTTAGAATCGTGTTGTGATAAACGTTTCGTTCTCAAGGTACCGACAAGAGGCACATTTGGGCAATGGTAGCACCAAAATTGGTTGTGCTAATTATAATAAAGATTCTCAGTGAAACTTAATAATAAACACGTGAAATATGAAACTATTAATAGGCTTATTCTTGTCTACAGAGGTTAGTTGTTTTTTTTATTTTACATGTTGAAACATTTTATTATTTTTTAGCTCTTCTAAGTTCTATAAAATTGAAGTGAGTGACAATTTTAAACATATACTTACCAAGACTTCCACAGTCGGAAAACATAAACAGACTGGAAGTTTGTTCACAAATCGAAACAAAAACTTGGGATGGTCTTTGGCAGAGAAGAATTCTTAGAATCATACTGGTCTTACTCATTCAATATCGACACGTCTTTGTCTTAGCAGACGTAGCTCGTCTTCACCCACCATAAGATGTGGCATTTCGCGTTCATTCCCGCGCTTTTAAGAGACAACTGTAATGGTCACCAAAAGAGGGCGTGTCTAAAATAGAAATTAAATTATGTCTTTTGTTGTAGTTCTGTTTGTGTTATTTGTCAAATAAAATCTGGTGTTATTGATATTTAAATCAAAAGATTTAGTTGAGCAAAATGTTTTAAATCAAATATCCTAAAAAGTGCCTCAAAATATAAAGAAGGAAAGGAATTTTGTCTATTGTAAGTAAAAAAAAACCTTTAAAAAGTATTGGGTTAGATGTATTTCGAGCTTTTATAAGACAAACCAGATTGACGTCATTTCGGTTACACGGATTAGCAATATAAGCCAGTGAAAATATTAACTTTTGTAGTCTTGTTAACCTATAAATCACAATATGTATAAATGTACTATCGTCGTCGTCTCAAAGTCATCTTCAGAAGAAAAAAAAAAAGGTTTGAATGTTAGAAAAAGCAAAAGATCCGGGGCTTTTGTAATAGAAATCAATTAAGAAGTGTTCACCTTTCTTTCCTCTAGAATTAGCCACTCTCACAGCTCCAGAATACTGTTATCAGTTCCATGTTAGGTTTGTTCAGCAAATCTAGAAACCCCGCTTTTGTTCTCTGAAGAGAGTGTTTGTTGAAAGGATCTGTAAAGTAAGCGAATAATTTCTTCTCAAAACTATAATTCTTTAAACTGTAGGTGTACTTCCGAAAGCTTGAATTAAAACACAAATCAGCATTAATGTGATAAAAATACAAAGAACGTGAGGTTTGTTTGTAATTAAGCACAAAGCTACACAATGGGCTATCTGTGCTCTGCCCACCACGGGTATCGAAACCCGGATTCTAGCGATGTAAGTCCGCAGACATACCGCTGTGCCACTGGGGGTTCGTATAGTCTCAGTTCCATCGTGTTCCAGCACAACTATTTTATGTTACTTATAGTTTCAACAACAATATATTGTGTTACGTTTTTCCAACAACAATATATTCCAGGAGTTCCAATTTCTAGCAACCATGTTGTGTTATTTCTAATGTCTGAAACAGTATATCGTTCTAGCTATACTAGCAAAACATCGTAAAAGTTCTATTCAGAAAAACAAAATATTGTATTTCTTCTAGGCTCCAGCAGCAAAACGTTGTAACAGACTTAGTGACAGAAGAACAATACAGTTCTAATTCTAGTTCCAACAACAATATTGTATTACTTTCCGTTCCAGTAACAAGTTATTACGTTATTAGTTTATTTCCAACAACAATGTATTGTAACAGTTCTAATACTAACAGTAACATAATGTATTAGCTTATTTCCAACAACAATATATTGTAACAGTTCTAATACTAACAGTAACATATTGTATTAGTTTATTTCCAACAACAATATATTATAACAGTTCTAATACTAACAGTAACATATTGTATTAGTTTATTTCCAACAACAATATATTATAACAAAGTGTGAATACGTATAATTCTCAAGTCTGGCCACGTAGATCTTTTCAGTGTGAATACGTATAATTATGAAGTTTGGCCACGTAGATCTTTTCAGTGTGAATACGTATAATTATTAAGTTTGGCCACGTAGATAAAAATATCTACGTGGCCAGACTTAATAATTATAGATCTTCACACTTAAAAATATCTACGTGGTCAAACTTAATAATTATACGTATTCACACTTAGAAAGATCTACGTGGCCAAACTTAATAATTATACGTATTCACACTTGAAAAT
>NW_013743420.1:0-2973 GCF_000517525.1 Limulus polyphemus
CTGTTATAGTAACATAAACAGTTAAACATCAGAAGTGTAACGTTAAACATCAGAAGTGCCCTTCAATTTAATATGTATATTGTTTAACTTTAGGAAAATAAAAAAGCAACTAATAAGAAGCACAGAGTTGTTTGGTATATAAAACCAACTTTGTGGTTTCAAAATTCCCAAATCATGGATGAAACAGACACTTTGACTGAGACAAGAGAAAGTTCAATAAATTTACATGGCTTGGTAAGTTAGTACATTCATGTGCTGTTTTTAAGTTAGTACATTTACGTGGCTTGGTAAGTTAGTACATTTATGTGCTGTTTTTAAGTTAATACATTCATGTACTGTTTTTAAGTTAATACATTCATGTACTGTTTTTAAGTTAATACATTCATGTACTGTTTTTAAGTTAATACATTCATGTGCCATTTTTAAGTTATTACATTTACATGGCCTGGTAAGTTAATACATTCACGTGCTGTTTTTAAGTTAGTACATTTACATGGCTTGGTAAGTTTACGTGGCTTGGTAAGTTAGTACATTTACATGGCTTGGTAAGTTAATACATTCATGTACTGTTTTTAAGTTAATACATTCATGTACTGTTTTTAAGTTAATACATTCATGTGCCATTTTTAAGTTATTACATTTACATGGCTTGGTAAGTTAGTACATTCATGTGCTGTTTTTAAGTTATTACATTTTTATGTTGTGTTTTACAACTATGTTATACTACTATAAATGTTTAACTTCATGTTTCTGCTACTAAAAGCAATGAGTTTTTTTTAAAGTGAGTATCATTTACAAAGAATCTGTTTATAAGATATCTTATTCTTCAGGATTTCAGGTAACTGATTTATTACATTTCAGGATCCTGAGTTAAAGTCAATGCATATCTCTCAAGCATACTGCCAGTTTGTGAAAAACAATAATTTACCATTACCAAAGGTCAGCAAATTTCTTTTTAACATAGATGCTTAACAGTTAAGTGTGTGTGTTTATTATTTGATCTAGTAGGTATTAGTCTTTAAATAGTAGTAGACTGTATAAAACAGACAAGCCATGACATGTACAGTAAAAGCACTGTTTTTTAAAAGTCCACTTGTAATCTGGTCAGACTAATTATCTCAACCATGAAAGGTTAAAATATGTTACAAGGACGATAAATCATGTTTATCACATTGTGCTACGTGAATTTGTCAGAGATATTTTCAGTAAGTATTTATGAAGCATTGCTTGAAATAGCATCTTATGTTCACCTAGATAAGCCTAATCTCTAGATAAAATGTTTTAACCCTACAGGCATGGGGTCAGTCCATTGGACCGAAACCATACTGGAGAATTGATGTTTATTACATTCTGAATTTACTACGTATGTGTTAACAAAATTTGGTAAGCTGTTAGTAAATACATAAAAGAAAATCAGAATTTTTAAAAAACGTATTTCCATTAAAGATGTATCTGTTGACTCAGACACTGACTAGTCTGAGTGCAAGGTACTTTGTTCATATTTCACTTGCATGACCTCTGAAACCTTTTAAATGAAAGTTGAAAGTTTTTGTTTGGTCAAACTTTATCTTTTATTTTCTTTACCCTAACACTAACTGTAGAAAAAAACATCTGTAGTGAAAGTTGGAAAATATGAAATAAAATCAACAGTACATAATTGAATAGAGTTGTTTAAACATTTGTTTAACAACAAGTAAAGCTGCCCAGTTTCGGCTAACGATACAAAGAATTAAATTGTGGCGGAATACTACAAGTTCTTCAAATACCTATAGAACGATAAGTTTATTTTTTGTGAGTGTAAAAACACTTAAATACACCATTTCGATTCAACAGTACATATTTTTCAAAAATGACTGTAAATTGTAATAGAAATTTAACATTATTTATCCAAACAGCCTTTGACCTTTTCATAAATGCTTTCATTCAATTTTATTGTTTTTTGGAACCACGTCTAACTACTAAACTAGTGTAAGGACACAATAAATCACCTGGTGAGAGCTTAGATAAGTAGCTCGCTTGCGTTGCTTATTGGAGAAATATCTTTCATTTTATTTCCATTTATGTTTTCTTATCTAGTCTAAGTTTCTAAATATTACATTTTATAACAATAAATAAAAACTAAAAATTTGACATCTAGACTCTTGTCTTTTCAAATTTTTGTATTTGTTGCAATGAAGTTCCCAAAACATTGTTTTGTAACTCTGTTGTTGTCTCATAAATGATTTTTTAAAAATTCAAATATGCAATTTAGAACACAAAATAATGTCAAGCACAAAACAAAATGTCCTAAGTCTACAATAATTTAACTGGCTTTCTAACTCATTATTTCCTGGTTGAGCTGAACTCAGACAATGGCAAACAAAGAAACTGAGGCCAAAATTTTCAAACCCTGTTGGCTGACCGATCTAGCCTTACAAAAAATGTAATCCTCTCTTTCTATTGGTTATAAATTTCAGAGAAAGTTATTAAATCATTTTTTTGAAAAAGGACAGGATACGATATTAGGGGTGTGGCATGTAGGTTTCACGTATATTTGTTTATACCTCAGTAAATCATGGAAACTAGAAATTTACATTTTAGCTTGGGAATATCTATAATATATACGCGTAATTTGTGGTACATATAGGTGAAAACTGAGAAATAATTTAAATATTGCATCTTTAAATATAATAAACTAAGGTTTCATACCAAGTTTATTCACATACATTGATTGTAAACTCTTTAATTAAATTTTGATTGTAACTGTAAAAGGTAGTGATATGTATACATTGATCCCCACATAGGGTAATATTTGAAATATTAATAAATTGCATCTCTAATTTACCAAGTTAAACCCAGTCTGTACAAATACCATTTTAATAGAATATCCTTAGGGTGTTTACAGCTGTAGTTGTTGATCTCTGTAAATAACACTTTAATAGAATATCCTTAGGGTGTTTACAGCTGTAGTTGTACCCGTGATCTCTGTAGATA
>NW_013743421.1:0-2974 GCF_000517525.1 Limulus polyphemus
GCACCACAGTTGTATAGTGGTTTATTTCAGTGGTTCTCAAACTTCTAATAACCGTTAGCACCACAGTTGTATAGTGGTTCTTAAACCTCTAATAACCGTTAGCACCACAGGTGTATAGTGGTTTATTTGTATGTTGCTAAGTTCCACAATGGGTTATCTGTGCTCTTCTGCCCACCGCGAGTATCGAAACCCGACATTTAGCGGCATAAGCCCTCAGACTTACCACCTGGGGGACATATATATAAAATACAACACCTAATATTAAATATCCTAGTGCATCACAGGGTTAAACATATTATGTACAGTAATTAATCCTTTTACGAGATACTGCTTACCAATTAAAATAGCTAACTAACCTTCGTGTTTAGTGGAGTTTACCTACGACTTGTTTATTATATATTTCTACAGGTTTGTTTCATTATTTATATGTAATTATGTTCTTCTACAAATCATCTTTGATAAGGTCATTCGGCCAAATATTGATCCATGAATATAGGATAACCATATGTTAAAATATTTCTGACTCACATAACAAATGCCAATTTTAACAAATATTTGGCTGGGTGTGGCCAAAACGTTAACGTTTCCTGACTGTAAATCTGAGGCCTCTTGCCGTAGAAAAGCGCTTTGCATTTTTGATCAGTGAATATCCAGTAAGTGTAACGATCAAATCCCTCTATTGGATTAGACAAGAGTAGTCCTGGAGTTACTGTTGACTAGCTACCTTGCCTTTGTTATATTCTTCAAAATTAGGGACGATTGTACCACCAGCCTCTTTGTAGCTTTGCTCGAAATTCTGAAAACAAACAAGTTAATTCATCATATAATTATTTCCGATAACCAATATTAACTTAGCTAACCAGTTTAAATTATTTATTTTCGCGTATTAATGAGAGTGCTACTCAGTTTAGGAAAATTTAATAATTCTGTTCTTTTTATGTTACTATTTTTTTGCGTTTTCTGGATTTCATTATACTCCCATTTCACAGGCTACACTAGTTTCTAGAAGCTACGTCAATATATTATGTCGTCTGCTTATGAGCAAGCGGTTTATAAATATGACAAGTTGAATCTAATTAGTAGTTTAGAACGATAACACGCACAATTCACTCGCGCTTTTATTAAATTCGGACAGTTTAAATGTTACAATTTTGTTTTAGGGAAAGAAGTTTCTAGAAATTTATTTTAATGAGACAAGAGATGGCGGATTCCAAACATTCGATGTAACGTAGTAACCGTACTAACTTTAATTAGCAAGAAACATACGAGGCACTGCTTTATCGAACGTGTGTAGATCCAGGTTGAAGAAGCATCACGTGATAAGCTAAAACTTGTTAAAAACAGTTATAGTTTCAAAAAAATAATAACTTAAGTGAAGTTACAAACCTTGATATAAATCACAGTCTTTATTTGTTTGAAAAGTCTGATGCAGAACTGGGTGAAAAGCTGACGGGTTTAGTATATAAAGCTAGAACTAAACAATTCAATAACTCAAAACCAGGTTCTGCTTTTTGAAACACACACACACATTCATGTAGTTAACATCGTCTTAGTGACACATCTGATAACATCCAAGTTCGAATAAAAACTTGTATGAAGTAACGTTAATTTTGAATTATCGTTCTTCATTTTTTGTCTCTGATTCTTCTGTGGTCTAAGTAGTGTATTTATTTTAAATGAGTTTCTTGTTCAGACCTTGAAAAAAGACTTATGTATTCACATATGAAATTATATATATATATACAGTCATGATTTAGAGCTACAGATACAACTCGATCGACTCCAATCATATAATCTGTAAAAGTTCAATTGTTTATTTCTTTCGGATATTTTCGCGATGCTACACGAGCGCCATCTATGTTAGCCATCGCTTAATTTTGAACTGATATACTAGAAGGTATGGAAATAGTTAATGGCACCCGCCACCAGCTCTTTGGTTACATTAATCCAATAGTGGGATCTGACCGTCACTCTTATAACGCATTCATAGCCACAAAATGAGGAGAACGATTTTTCAACACTCTAACAACTAAGCCACGCCTGACCTGTCTCTAAGTGCAAATATTCGTGTATTCCAAGCGATTTTCCTACGATATTAAAGCCCAACACTCTAACAACTAAGACACGCCTGACCTGTCTCTAAGTGCAAATATTCGTGTATTCCAAGCGATTTTTCTACGACGGATATTAAAGCCCAACACCCTAACAACTAAGCCACGCCTGACCTGTCTCTAAGTGCAAATATTCGTGTATTCCAATATATATATAAAGACAATTGAATACGTGTCAAAGTATTCTACTGAATCACGTTAAAGTTTGATTTAATATTCTTGGCTCTCTCTCTTAATTGTTTATAAATTAAATGAAAATTCTCTTTGATCGTAATGTTTTGTATTAGTTTGTGCTGTTCTATTATTTCATTTATTGTAGCATCTCATTCTGTGAATTCAAGGGTTTAAAGATTCGTGTAACGTTCAAAATCCCAGTCTTTGATTATTAGATCGGCTCAAACTTGGCGGTGGGTGCTCTTAGACGATGCAACTGGACCTTGTGGCTTTAAGTTAATATTTAAGAAAACGTTATATTGATAATTTTGATTAAAATTTATGAACCCAAACATTCAAAGTAAACTTATCAAATCTTATTAAATATCTTATAATTTCTAATTTTACTGTTGGTGGGGCAAAAGTATTATAGCAGAGTAGAAAAAAAAAGAATACCATGGGGAATCGGAGGGGGGAATAAGAGGACAAACACTTGTCCTTGGGATCAATACTGTTCTTCAGCGTCTTCTATCAACGAACAAACACAAGACGAAAGTTACACGCATCTGTTGTAGAATCTGTGATGATGAAATGACACGAAGTTTCTACAAACCAGCGAGTTATTAGAATCTGTGATGATGAAATGACACGAAGTTTCTACAAACCAGCGAGTTATTAGAATCTGTGATGATGAAATGACACGAAGTTTC
>NW_013743422.1:0-4805 GCF_000517525.1 Limulus polyphemus
GTGAGTTAACTAACATAATAGAAGTCACTTTACGTTGCTGCATGGGAGAACTGAGTAAGTAACTTAGTAAAAGCACTTGATGTTGTTGGATATATCTTTACTGTAACAGGTGTTAGAACTGAGTTAGCTAAGCTAGTAGAATCACTTTAATTGGCTGCAAATATATTTTAATGTAGCAAGTATTAGAACTGAGTTAACTAAATTAGTAGAAGCATTTTACGTGACAGGAGATATCTTTAATGTAACAAGTAGTACAACTGAGTTAGCTAAGTTGGTAGAAGCACTTTACGCAGCGGAATATATTTTTTAATGTAGCAAATGGGAGAACTGAGTTAACTAAGTTAGTAGAAGCACTTTAAGTGGCTGCATGTGTCTTTTTATATAGCTAGTGGTATAACTGAGTTAACAAAGTTAGTAGAATCACTTTAATTTGCTGCAGATACATTTAAATGCATCAAGTAGTACAACTGAGTTAGCTAAGTTAGTAGAAACACTTTATGTGTTTGCGAATATATTTTAATGTAACAAGTAGTAGAACTTAGATAACTAAGTCAGTAGAATCATTTTACTCGGCTGCAGATATAGTTTAAATAGCAAGTCGTAGAACTGAGTTAACTGACTTACTAGAAACGCTTTACGTGGCTGCGGATATCTTTTGTTGTAGCCAATGAAAAACTGAGTTAGCTAAGTTACTAGAAGCACATTACGTGGCTGCAGATATATATTAATGTAGCAAGTAGTAGAACTAAGTTAACTAACTGAGTAGAAGCACTTTTCGTTGCTGCTGATATCTTTTAATGTAACAAGTAGTTGAACTGAGTTAACTAAGTTTATAGAAGCACTTTACGTGAATTCGGATATCTCTTAAATTAGCAAATGATAGAACTGAGTGAATTAAGTTAGTAGAAACACTTTACTTGACTGCAGTAATATTTTCAAGTAGTAAGAGGTATAACTGAGTTAACTAATTTAGTAGAAACAATTTACGTGGCTACAGATATCTTTTACTGTAGTAAGTAGTAGACCTGATTTAACTAACTTATTAGAAGCTCTTTACGCTGCTGCAGATGATTTCTAATGTAGCAAGTATTAGAAATGAGTTAACTAAGTTAATAGAAGTATTTTATGTGGCTGCAGATATCTTTTAATGTAACAAGTAGAATAAATGAGTTAACTAACTGAGTAGAAGCACTTTATGTGGATTCAGATATCTTTTTAATGTAGCAAATAGTAGAACTAAGATAGCTAAGTTAGTAGAATCACTTTACTTGGCTACACATATGTTTTAACGTAGTAAGTGGTATAACTGAGTTAACTAACTTACTAGAAGCTCTTTACGTGGCTGCAGATATATTTTAATGTAGCAAGAAGTAGAACTAAGTTAGCTAAGTTAACAGAAGCACTTTACGTGGTTACTTATATCTATTAATGTAGCAAGTAGTAGAACTGAGTTAACTAAGTTAGTACAAAAACTTTACGTTGCTCCAGATATCTTTTATGTAGCTAGTGGTAGAACTGAGTTAACTAAGTTAGTAGAAGCAATTTTCATGACTGTAATTATCTTTTACTGTACCAATTAGTGGAATTGAATTAACTAACTTATTAGAAACACTTTACGTGGCAGGAGATATATTTTAATGTAACAACTATTAGAAGTGAGTTAAGCACTTTTCGTGGCTGCTAAATCTTTTACTGTAGCAAGTGGTAGACCTGAGTTAGCTAAGTCAGTAGATACACTTTAAGTGGATACGGATATTTTTAATGTAACAAGTAGTATAATTGAGTTGATTAAATTAATAGAATATCTTTACGTGTCTGCAAATATCGTTTACTGTAGCAATTAGTGGAATTGAATTAACTAATTTATTAGAAGCACTTTACGTGGCAGGAGATATCTTTTACCGTAGCAAGTGGTAAAACTGAGATAAATAAGTTACTAGAAACACTTTATGTGGCTGCAGATATATTTTAATGTAGCAAGTGTTGGAACTAAATTAGCTAAGTTAGTAGAAGTATTTACATGGGTGCAGATATCTTTTATTTATAACAAGTAGTAGAACTGAGATAACTAATTCAGTAGAAGTACTTTACGTGGCCGGATATATCTTTAATGTAGCAACTTGTAGAACTGAGTTAACTAAGTTAGTACAAGAACTTTATGTTCCTCCAGATATCTTTTATGTAGCTTGTGGAAGAAATGAGTTAACAAAGCTAGTAGAAGTAGTTTTCGTGGTTGTAAATATATTTTACTGTAGCAAGTAGTAGAACTGAACTAACTAACTTATTAGAAGCGTTAATAGACGCAATTTACGTTGGTACGGTTATTTTTAATGTAACAAGTAGTAAAATTGAGTTAACTAACTTAATAGAATGACTTTACGTGTCTGCAGATATCGTTTAATGTAGCAAGTAGTAGAACTGAGTTAGTTAAGTTACTACAAGCCTTTTTTGTGTCTCTAGATATCTTTTACCGTAGCAAGTGGTAAAACTGAAATAAATAAGTTACTAGAAGCACTGTATCTGTCTGTAGATATATTCTAATGTAGAAAGTGGTAGAAATGAGTTAAATATGTGAGTAGAAGCCCTTGATGTGGCTGGAGGTATCTTTTACTGTAGCAAGTGTTAGAACTAGGTTAGCTAATTTAGTAGAAGTATTTACATAGGTGCAGATATCTTTTCTTTATAACAAGTAGTAGAACTGAGATTATTAAGTTAGTAGAAGTACTTTACGGAGATATCTTTAATGTAGCAAGTAGTATAATTGAGGTAATTAACTTGATAGAATGACTTTACGTGTCCGCAGATATCGTTTAATGTAGCAATTAGTAGTCATGTATACTAGAAGATAGCTAAGATACTAGAAGCACTTTTCGTCTCTGCAGATATCTTTTACTGTAGCCATTGTTAGGACTAAGTTAGCTAAGTTAATAGAAGCGCTTTACGTGGTTGCGGGTATCTTTTGATTTCAAAAATGCTACATTAAAAGATATCTTCTGTCACGTAAAGTGCTTCTAATAAGTTAGTTAATTCAGTTCTGCTACTTGCTACAGTAAAAGATATCTACAGCCATGAAAAATTGCTTCTACTAACTTACTTAACGCACTTCTACCACTAGCTACAAAAAATAAATCTGGAGCTACGTAAAGTTCTTGTTCTAACTTAGTTAACTCAGTTCTACAAGTTGCTTCATTAAAAGATATCTCCGGCCACGTAAAGTGCTTCTACTGACTTAGTTAACTCAGTTCTACTACGTGGTAGAACTGATTTAGTTAAGTTAGTAGAGGCACTTTACGTTGGTACGGATATCTTTTGTTGTAACAAGTAGTAGAACTGAGACAACTATGTCAGTAGAAACATTTTACGTGGCTGAAGTTCTACTACTCGCTACATTAAAAGATATCTCCAATCACGTAAAGTGCTTCAACTAACTTAGTTAACTCAGTTCTACTACTTGTTACATTAAAAGATATCAGTAGCAACGTAAAGTGCTTCTACTCAGTAAGTTAACTCAGTTCTACAACTTGCTACAGTAAAATATATCAGAATTCGCGAAAAGTGCTTCTAGTAACTTAGTTAACTCAGTTCTACTACTTGCTACATTAAATATATTTGCATTCACGTAAAGAGCTTCAACTCATTTATATTACTTGCTACATTAAAAGATATCTGCAGCCAAGTAAAGTGCTTCTAATAAGTTAGTAATGTCAGTTCTACCACTTGATAGATTAAAAGATATCTGCAGCCACTTAAAATGCTTCTACTAACTTAGTTAACTCAGTTCTACTACTTGCTACATTAATAGATATCAGTAGCCACGTAAAGTGCTTCTATTAACTTAGCTAACTAAGTTCTACTTCTTGCTATATTAAAAGATATCTGCATCCAAGTAAAGAACTTCCACTGAATTAGTTTACTCAGTTCTACTACTTGCTATATTAAAATATATATAAGTTAACTAAGTTAGTAGAAGATCTTTTCGTATCTGCAGATATATCTTAATGTAGCAAGTAGTAGAACTAAGATTGCTAAGTTAGTAGAAGCAATTTACGTGGCTGCAGATATCTTTTAATCTATCAAGTGGTAGAACTGACATTACTAACTTATTAGAAGCACTTTACTACGCTAGCTAACGTAAAATCACTCTGCTAAGTTACTTAACTAAGTTCTACTACTCGCTACATTAAAAGATATCTCCAATCACGTAAAGTGCTTCAACTAACTTAGTTAACTCAGTTCTACTACTTGTTACATTAAAAGATATCAGTAGCAACGTAAAGTTCTTCTACTCAGTAAGTTAACTCAATTCTACTACTTGCTACATTAAAAGATATCAGCAAACACGTAAAGTGTTTCTACTAACTTAGTTAACTCAGTTCTACGACTTGCTACAGTAAAATATATCAGAATTCGAGAAAAGTGCTTCTAGTAACTTATTTAACTCAGTTCTACTACTTGCTACATTAAAATATATTTGCATTCACGTAAAGAGCTTCAACTCAGTTCTAATACTTGCTACATTAAAAGATATCTGCTGCCAAGTAGAAGCAATTCGCGTGGATGCAGATATCTGTTAATGTAGCAAGTAGTAGAACTAAGATTGCTAAGTTAGTAGAAGCAATTTACGTTGCTGCAGATATCTTTTAATCTATCAAGTGGTAGAACTGACATTACTAACTTATTAGAAGCACTTTACTTGGCAGCAGATATCTTTTACTATAGCAAGTAGAAGAACTGAGTTGGATGGCGTAGTAGAAGCACTTTACGTGGTTTTAGATATATTTTAATGTAGCAAGTATATAGAACTG
>NW_013743423.1:0-3195 GCF_000517525.1 Limulus polyphemus
AATGTAGTGGAGACTGCTGTACAGTCTTCAAGGCATGGTCGTTTACCAATGAGCAGGGTTTTTCAATTTTCTTTTTTTGGATTTAGGGATCCATAATAAAAAAGAGGGAGATTCAGAGCCCACTGACCCCACCCACCATGGAGTCCTAGGAGGGGATGCACTACAATGTCAAACAAGGACACTGGAGCAATGCCAGGGTTTCGTGAGCACTATACCCAAACACTAGCATCAGACACGATGTCCACAACACCCGTTGAGAATGCCCAACACTGGTACTCAGTTGACCCTGAGGGGGCCACCCATCTACAGGAATTCAAGGCCAAAGTGTTGCAGTGCCCCAGACACCACTCAATCACCAGGATCCTCTCCTTCACGGGTTGCCACGCATGGCAAACACGTGGGTGGATGTTCAGATCCCAGGGGAAGAAACTGTAAATACAGAACCTTCCCCGAGAGGTCCCCTCACCACGTCTAGGAATCCACCTTGAGGGGACAACAGCAGAAGTTAAAATATTGTGTACTGTGTAGTAGGCTTTGCTTTACTGGAAAACAAATATTTGAGTGTGTGTGAGTAAATGGCAAGGTTGTTTAATAAGAGGAATCTTACAAAATTTGTTGAAAAAGAATATTTTATTTGTACATGCTGTCTTCCTACATTCTACATATAATATATAAATTTTTTCATAGAGAATTATCTAAAGTGCTTCTTTCTTTTATCTACAATGTAAAATAAATATCGTCTGGATATCTCAAATTAAATAAACATTTCATCCCGTTCTGTAACCTTTCTCATAATAGCCAATATATTAAACGACTTAAATCTTGTCAGTCTAGAATTTGAAAATTGTTTTGACTAAATAAATATACAAAGATTATTTGAACATTCTGAGGAAAGACAATCTTGTTTCATCCACAAGAGGGAAATTTTGATAATTTCTTTTTGAAATTAAAATTTGATTTTCTTCTCATCACACACTAGCACTGAAGACATTATCAATCAAACAGTATGAATACCAGGTTTGTAAAAATTCTTATGTCAATACAGAATAACGTTAATGATAAACCCATTATTTTGAAATGTACATGTACTTTCTGACTGGAACAGAGTTTAGTTTAATCACATGGTATTACACGTTTCGTAGCTGTTGTTGGCAATACGTGGTAAACAGTCAATTTCCTTACAAACTTATTATTATTTAATTATAAAAACAGAATCAGTTTTAGTCCTCCATAAGTTTGAAAGTATTCTGTAAAGTACAAAACCATAAAGAACCAAAAAATGCACTACAGTTTACCATAAAACCAGTTTTAGCGCAACACGCTACCTGTCCTCTGACCACTGAGGATGTCAAAACCCAGTTTTTTTAGTTATAAACCCCCAGAGTTACAGGGGGGAGGGCTTCTTACAGTCCAATCTGCAAACCAAATGTTCACTTTCAATCAAGAACTCTCCCAGAATACATGCACTCCTGACAAAAAGTGTAAAGATGATTAAAATAGTCCTACCACCCAAATGAACGGTCTTACAAACAGAGATCACAAGTGTCAGACTTGTGAGCCATTTTACATATTATCTACAAAAATATCTACTTCACATAATCATTAAGTACAAAAATGATACAATTTATAATAAAACTTCTTGTAAATTAAACAACAAATCTGTTAATTTCAGGGATGGATTGGCCCACCAGGAGACCAGGAAATTGTCTGGTGGGCTAGAGCATTTTATGCTTTCTTATAAATTGATTTTAAATGTTAACTGTTTAGCCAGTATGCATCACACGATGTTGC
Organism: Limulus polyphemus; assembly: GCF_000517525.1. Classification (NCBI taxonomy): domain Eukaryota; kingdom Metazoa; phylum Arthropoda; class Merostomata; order Xiphosura; family Limulidae; genus Limulus; species Limulus polyphemus. The sequence continues at coordinate 1,792 of NW_013743423.1, forward strand.
CTGGGCTGGTCCTTTAATGCCGATCTGGGTAAGTTGTAGCTACACTGTATCAACGGGAAGAAACTATACAACATTGGACAGCTGCCATAATGAAAGTATAAACTAATATTTATAAAATACATAATGACTTTATATATAATATTTGTAGATATTATATGAATTAAAATATAATCTTGATTTTTCAGAAAAAAATACTAAAAAAACAAACATCTTGTCCAGCTTATTCATTAATTATCAACAGTAAAACTACTTAACACTTAATAAACTTTGAGTATACCTTGAGACTTTAATAAAAATCAATCAGTAACCTAAAGCCCCCAGTAAATTAATATACAAGGCACAATATAAAGCTTCGGGTGAAACAAAAACTGATGCAGCTTCTTGTCCAGTAAAAACATTCACTTCACATGTTGTACTTTGGGAAAAGCTAGACTTTCTGGTGTGTTGAGAGGCAAGTTTGTTCAGTGAAAATATAACATAGCATTGGCAAGAGAACCATGAGATTAACAACACTGTTCACAGTGTTGACAGCAGAACCAGGAGCTTAGCACAGTGTTGACAGCAGAACCAGGAGCTTAGCATAGTGTTGACAGCAGAGCCAGAAGTGTTCACAGCTTTCATCACTCAGAGGCCTCAAACTTGACTAAACTTTAAACCTAAAATCAAAATATTTAATAAATGCAATCATACATTTTAAAACAATAGACAAGAACATTTACATTATTACAAGTTATAGCTGTAACTTGTAATAAAATAACACTTATAATCAGTAAGTAAACCTAAAATAAAACTACTAATAACATTTACATTATTACAAGTTATAGCTGTAACTTGTAATAAAATAACATTTATAATCAGTAAGTAAACCTAAAATAAAACTATTAAAAACATTTACATTATTACAAGTTATAGCTGTAAGTAAACCTAAAATAAACTATTAATAACATTTACATTATTACAAGTTATAGCTGTAACTTGTAATAAAATAACATTTATAATCAGTAAGTAAACCTAAAATAAAACTACAAATAATATTTACAGTTTCAAAAACATTTTAAAACAAGTAAAGGAAAACATCTATAGTTATACAATAAGTAATAGCAAATGACAAATGACCATTATACATAGATTCAAAAAACAACAACAATGAAATTAAAGTGTTGTTACAATGAAGGATTCTGTTAAGTAAATATTGTAACCGGAATATTTTACTCTGACCACTTGAATCAGCTGTCTGGTTGTGTGAAACAAAATTGTTAAGAAAATTCTACCGTTTGCGAGTGGTTTTATAAACTTCAGAACCTAATACTACCGTTTGCGAGTAGTTTTATAAACTTCAGAACCTAATACTACCGCTTGCGAGTGGTTTTATAATCTTCAGAACCTTATTCTACTGCTTGTGAG
>NW_013743424.1:0-3605 GCF_000517525.1 Limulus polyphemus
TTAATTAAGAACTTTAAATTTATCTCGATATAAATTAGATATTTATTTCAATGTATTTGAAAATAAAATAAAATAAATTAAAAACAATTGGTTATTACTCCGATTGATAAAGCTGGCTGTAATTTTGGTTTTGTGTGTAAAATATTATACGCACAAGTTTTACTTAATAAAATTAATACCACAAGTTCTTTTACAAAAAGTACTTTAAAGAAAAATAATGTTATTACTAATTTAAAGAAGGCTATTAAAAAATGGAATATCCATACAGATTATTCTTGTACGAATTTACCATTTTTATATTCAATTCCAAAATTGTATAAAAATCCTGTTAAATTCAGATTTATTACGAAATCTTTATATACAGTCATTGAATCTGTTTCCTTAGTACTTAACAATATTTTAGATGTCTTGTTTGAAAAAATAAAAATACAGTCTTCAAATAACCAGAATAATTAATTTTGGATTATTAGAAATAACATTCCAGTTTTGTATTGTTTAAATAATTTAAATTCTTCAAAAACTACCAGTTCTATTTTTAGGAATAACACTATTAGGTGTGGAAAGACCAAGAATGGGAAAATTAAATTATCTTCTTTTATCAAAAATAGTTAACTTCACTGTACCCTCTATAAAAGTAATGTCCAAATCTAAATAATTAGCATGTATCTCATTATTATTATTAGTTCTTTCCATTATAAATTCTGTTGGATATATTAGGTTTGGTGAAAAATTCATATTACTTATAGATATTAAACCATCTTCGTAACGGAAAGTGTAAATGTATAAATAAGGATTTAAAGTTTGCTTTATAAATGATTTTTCATAAAAGAACAGATACAGGTTGGCCATATTTGAAGAGAAGTTCATTTCCATTTGAATACCCACCGTTTGCTTATATACTTGTTCGTTAAAAACAATATAACTGTTATAAATACAGAAATGGAGTATATTTTTACAGTGAATTCTAGTAACTTTAAATTTTGGTATAGCTATTTCATTATTTATAAATTTATCAAACAAATCATTGAAAACCCTGATTAAATCTTTTAGGTCTATTTTAGTATACAATGTAGTAAAGTCCTATAGTGGTAAAAGCACAAAATGCGTTGGGGATATCCCATCTATCAGACAAAATCCAAACTCCGATGTCAGTCTAGTCAGTCGTCATTGTATTTCTTTAATTGCCTGTCTCTATAACTGTTATCTTTCAATTTATTTTTAATAATAAAACATTATCCATAAAAACATTAGATATTACAGACTATTACGCACCGTTTTAGTTGAGATATAGTAATACCTTTTAACATGATACAAAGACATTATCCATTATGACCAGGACCGGTAACGGTATTGCGTAATAAATATACATATATATGCAACAAACACCCAGAGAGAAGCTAATTGTATGGTAGGTTTACAGACTTACAATGCTAAAATGCAGCGTTCGATTCTCCACGGATCGTGATAGTCCAATGTGTAGTGTGTTCTAAAAAACATTCAGAAGCTGTTTATTTCATAATATTAATTATATTCTATAAGAATTATTTCGACAATGAAATGCATTAAGAAACGAACAATATCATCCAACCAAAGCTAAATAGTGTCCAAAAAGGACTATCATTCGACCAAAGTTATGTACTATCAAGAACAAGGAATATCAACCGAACAAAGTTAAACGGTAGCAAACAAAGGATTTTCATATCACAAGTCCAGTAGTTTCTGGAAACTATTACTGAAGAAAATCGGAAAAGAACAATTCACAAGATGTTTTATAAAGAGATGTATGTATGAAATAAAATCTTTGTTTTCTGTCAATGGAGAGAAAAGTATGCTGAAAAAGAAAGGGTGTCTAAGCAAAGACTGTGGAGCCGATAACTCAATGTATTATAAGAGAATGTCAACTTACGCTGAATCTCACCAAACTGTAGTGGTGAACCAATTTGACAAGCTAGACTTGACATGAGACAAGCATGTCATGACCTCTACTTGTATGTAAATGATGTTTACGTAAAACACAAGACTTTAACTTGCAAAAATATATTTCTTGCCTAACAAATATTTGCAATAATGAACAATACAATCTGGATTTTTATTTCTCGTGTACCCATGTACAATCACTGACGTCGTTGCCATAGCTGCAATGTTGAATGTGTTTCGTTTCAAAGAAGTGCATAAAATGTGGTTACCGAACACAAAAATATTTCTACAACGGTTAGTGCTCGAAATGAAGAGAAGAATTCCGTCATAATTGTTCAAACAAATATAATTTCTCCTCCATTTCAACTAATTCATGTGTATGAGGAAAATGTTTCGAGTGAGGACTTGACTAACTGACTTATCATCAATGGAGGCACGTGTGTACAGTTACAGTCATACTGATCTTTCTTTTCTTTTCAAGCATTACCTCCACAATCCATTGGTTCATATTTACTTTGCTCTTAACAAATTTTGTGTGTCATATAATAACGCTAAACTTCAACCAGCTATGATGTAATAGTTAGGTCACATTGTCCAAGTACGTGATTACACACACTGGATTTGTTTTCGATCATTTAAATGCACATGTCTGTATACACCTGTTTGATTCCATCAACAAAACTGCAATTCGGGTTTCGATTCCCGCGATTCAGACAGCCAATGTGGCTTTGCTCTAAAACAAACTATTCTTGTGATTAACGGGTTAAACTAACAACTTAATTAAACGAGTTCGGCATTATTTTGTTTTTGAGGTGTTGATGGGAAGTCGTTTGCATTTATCATACAAAACATTTTCCATGTACCTTTCTACATCCATAAAATATTTCCACTAAAGGAGACTTGTTTAGTGTATGTTTTACTATTCATTATATACATATATCTTCTCATAAATTAATATTTTAGTAACAAAATAATCACCACTCGACGCTATAATTTTAAAGCGGAAACCTGTTGTGCTAATTTTCTTTTATTATTAAATTTTGTTCTAATCAGACTAACACATGTTGCGCAATAATACAATTTGTATTATAACAATTTATAGCTCTTAGCTCTTTATATTTCCTATTGTTGAGACTTGCAAGGAAATCTCCACTGAGCAATCAGTGGGCATGAAGAGTGATAAATAATTTTCATAAAATAAAATTCTCAGACGATTCTAAATGAAATCAAGTAATATGACTTGAGATTCACTGCACGGGAAACCTTTCGGGTGCAAAGTTCTGAATAAGTAACATCAATACTGCCTGTTAAACTAGTGCAAGGTTCTGAATAAGTAACATCAGTACTGCCTGCTATTCTAGTGAAGGGTTACGAGCAAGTAACATCAATGCTGTCTGCTACTCTAATGTGAGGTTTTATATATGTTACGTCTGTACTACCTGCTGTTTTAGTGCAAGATCTTGAGTCGGTAACATCAGTACTACCTGCTGTACTAATGTAAGGATCTGAGTAAGAAACATCAGTGCTGCCTGCTATTCTACTGTGAGGTTCTAAGTAATAACGCAATTACTGCCTGCTGTTCTAGTGTGAGATTCTGCATAAGTAACACCATTATCGCCTACTGTTATAGTGCGAGGTTATGAGTAAGTAACATCATTACTGCCTGCTATTTTTAGTGTGAGGTTCTG
>NW_013743425.1:0-5476 GCF_000517525.1 Limulus polyphemus
ATCACAGGAACCTTAATAAAATATCTACTGACTTTCTCATGTATTACAGGTACCACCATCAAATGCTAATAACATCCTAATGTATTACCAATACCACCATCAAGTGTAAACTCACTTTCTTATGTATCATAGGTTGTTATCAAATGTGTATTAATTTCCTCATGTAATACAGGTACCACCATCACAAGTTTACTAAATTTCTCATGTATTACATGTACCAACACCAAATGTCTACTATAATCCTCATGTATTACAGGTACCACCATAATATGCCTAATAATTTCATCATGCATTACGGGTTCCACCATCAAATGTCTAATAACATCCTCAAGTATTACAGGTACCACCATCAAATGTTTACTGACATTCTCATGTATTACAGGTACCACCATCAAATGCCTACTAACATCCTAATGTGTTACAAATACCACCATCAAGTGTAAACTCACTTTGTTATGTACTATAGGTACTTATCAAATGTGTATTAATTTCCTCATGTAATACAGGTTCCAACATCACAAGTTTACTAACTTCCTCATGACTTACGTGTACCACCATCAAATGTCTACTATCATCCTCATTTATTACAGGTACCACCATCAAATGCCTAATAATTTCTTCATGCATTACAGGTTGCACCATCAAAAGTCTAATAGCATCCTCATGTATTACAGGTACCATCATCAAGTGTCTACTAACTTCCTCATTTCTTACAGATACCACCATCAAATATCTACTAACATTCTCATATATTACTGGTACCACCATATTATGTCTACTGACTTTCTCATGTATTACAGGTACCGCCATGCAATGCCTAATAATTTCCTCATGCATTACAGGTACAACCATCAAGTGTCTACTAAATTCGTCATGTATTACTGGTACCTTCATAAAATATCTAAAAACTTTCTCATGTATTACAGGTACCATCATCAAATGTCTAGTAACATCCTAATGTATTTCCAATACCACCATCAAGTGTAAACTCATTTTTTAAGTATCATAGGTACTTATCAAATGTGTATTAACTTCCTCATGTAATACAGGTACCACCATCAAATGTATACTAACTTCCTCATGTATTACAGGCGCCATTATCAAATATATAATAACTTCCTCATTTCTTACAGATACCACCATCAAATGTCTACTAACATTGTCATATATTACTGGTACCACCATCAAATGCCTACTAACATACCCATGTATTACAGGTACAACCATCAAGTGTCTACTAACTTACTCGTGTATTACTGGTACCTTAATAAAATGTCTAAAAACTTTCTCATGTATTACAGGTACCACCATCAAATGTCTACTAACTCCTATGGTATTACAGATACCACAATCAAATATCAACTAATATCGTCGTGTATTACAGGTACCACCAAGATATGTCTACTAACTTCCTCGTGTATTACAGATAACAACATCAAATGTAAACTCACTTCCTTGTGCATTATAGGTACTTATCAAATATACTTTTAACTTCCTCATTTATTAATGGTACCATCATGAAATGTCTACTATTTTCCTCACGTATTACAAGTACCACATTCAAGTGTCTACTAACTTCCTCATCTATAACAAGTACCACCATCAAATGTCTACTAACTTCCTCATGTATTACAGGTACCACCAGCAAATGCCTACTAACTGCCTTATGCATTACAGGTTCCGCCATCAAATGTCTAATAACTTCCTCATGTATTATACGTTCCATCATCAAATGTCTAGTAACTCCTTGTGTATTACAGGTACCACTAACAAATTTCTACTAACTTCCTCATGTAACACAGGCCTCACCATCTAATGTCTACTAACATTCTCATATATTATAGGTACAACCATCAAATGTTTTCTAACTCTTATGGTATTACAGGTACCAAATTCAAATGTCTGGTAACTTCCCTATGCATTACAGGTACCAACAACAAATGTCTATTAACTCTTATGGTATTACAGGTACCACAATTAAATGTATACTTACTTCCTCGTGTGTTACAGGTACCACCATCAAATGCCTACTAAATTCCTCATGTATTACTTTTACCACCATAAAATGTCGACTAACATCCTCATGTATTACTGGCACCATCAAATGTATAGTAACTTCGTCATGTCTTACAGGTAACACCATCAAATGTCTAGTAACTTTCTCATATATTACTGGTACCACGATAAAATGTCTACTAACATCCTCATGTATTACAGGTACCACCAGCAAATGTCTGGTAACTTCCTCATGTATAACAGGTATCACCATTAAATGTCTAGAACTTCTAGTGTATTTCAGGTACCACAATCAGGAATCACCCTGCAGGAGATGCAGGTATGATGGGGTTTCTCCACTGACTAGTATATTCTTTGACTGATACAGCTCCTACTGAAACAATACAAACCTATTCACACAGATATCTCCCCAGATCGTTTATCCTACATTTGATTGTAATACAAGTAATACATGAGTAAGTTACCAGACATTTGAGGATGGTACCTGTAATAAATGAAGAGTTAATAGACATTTGATGGTGGTACTTGTAATGCATATGGAAGTTAGTAGACATTTATCTTGCACTTATGTGTTGCTAAATTGGGCAGAAAAAGAGGAGAACATCTTTGATTGTAGATATGTTGGCTGGTATACCTTCTTTCCCATAGTGGGGTGGGGTACCCCAGCCAACACAATACATCTAGACTAGTCCACCTTATTACCACACCAGATCTCCTTTTGAATATGATGGCTTCAGTTCACAAAGTCATTCCAGTATGTTGTGCTCAGATGTGAAACCTCTAATATCACTTTATTTCTCTGTGGGATGTGAATTGTGAGTCAGTGTTAGATAGCATTTTTTTTTCTCGCCGCTAGCCTTCAAACTTTCAACTACTCTACGTTTCTGCGTGGTTCAGTTGCATTCTGGAATACAAATAATCATGCGACAACCCTCTACACTCTAATGTCACAGCTGGCCCCCTCTTTAGTGTATAACACAATCTTCACTTTCAGATTAGACAGAAAAGAAGCAACAGAAATGAGAAGTGTGAGAAGAGGTAAGTATCTATCTCAAATATATTTTCAATGTTTATATTAAATTTTTGTATGATATCTTAGCTCTGCTCGCATAATAACTAAAATCCCACATTGACTTGGTGGAAGGACAAGTAAAAAGTTACCCAGATAAGCACCCTTTGGAAAGTGTTCAAAGAATGTCTATGAAGTGTGACCTCACCTATTAGAGAAACACACTCGTGGGAGACTGCGCCTCATCTGAACCAAGTATACTCTTCACAGGTAAAAAAAGGATGTTTTTGGGGGTAGGTGTGAAAGGCATTAGAATATGGATATAAAACTTTAAGGACTGCAATGTCACAACATATGGCTGAAGCATACCTTCAAAAGTGTTAATCTAAACACACAGATGTACCAGATATTGTTAGCAATCGATGTGTTCGAAGGAAAACGAAGTTTGATCAGTTGTTTAGATTTGTAGCTAAACATTCATAATAAACTTGAAAAATGGCTTTTCAAAGATGAAAAGCGAAATCTGTGTGCATATTCCAGATAATTCTACTTTCCTTCTTATTTGAATCAGTAGTAAAGAGTATGTAAAGAAAGATTTGTATAGACATGTTATCAGTATTGTTACGCCTCCGTTCGTTAGTTTGTTTCCCGTATAAGTTCTTCCCGATGAAACTTTAGCACAAGTCCTTTCTTAAATAAAACTGGTTTATTATTTCTGAATACAACTTTTCAATACACTTAATTTCCACAGTCGCGCTATAACAAACGCTATAATTCACAAGGAACGTCTCACGTGCTCGACTCAACAATACGTCTATTTCTCTCTGTCCGCAGTTCAATTACCCATTGTTGACGTCACGTCTTAACCGTCTTATATCTACAAGAATACAGAATCGAGTAACCTCTCGAGGTTTCATGAACGTTATAGAAGTGCATGACGTGTTACTAGGCTCACGTGACCTCCGATGCCGTAACAGCATTATTACTGTGCGTTCTGATGTCCCCGTAATTCAATAAACTATCGTACTTTTTTCGTTTAGCATACAATGATGATAAATTTGTTGGTTTTTGCATCACTAAAACACTTGAAGGAGCACTGTGTAGTTGAAACCCTTATATAGGAGGCAAATACAATACCAACTATGGTAGTGTTTATTGTCCGCGTCTCTCGTAAATAACAGAAATACTGCTGACATTAATGAAATGGTGAAAAAGGTCAAAACCAGCAGCGAAGAAGAACCAGTAAAACAAACAAACAAAAATAATTATACGAGAGTTACGCTCCTCTGCTATTATACATCGTGAAGAAGAACCATTAAGATATAAAAACAACAATTAGGTTCCTCTGCTATTATATAACGTGAAGAAGAACCATTAAGATATAAAAAAACAGTTAGGTTCCTCTGCTATTATATAACGTGAAGAAGAACCATTAAGATATAAAAACAACAGTTAGGTTCCTCTGCTATTATATAACGTGAAGAAGAACCAGTAAAACAAAAAAAACAACAGTTAGGTTATTCTGCTGTTATACATCGTGAAGAAGAACCATTAAGATATAAAAAACAACAGTTAGGCTCCTCTGATATTATAAATCGTGAGGAAGAACCATTAAGATATAAAAACAACAGTTAGGTTCCTCTGCTATTATACATCGTGAAGAAGAACCATTAAAATATAGAAATCAACAGTTAGGTTCCCCTGCTATTATGTAACGATATCTTAATGGTTCTTCTTCAACCTAACTGTTGTTTTTTCTCCTCTGCTATTATACATCGTGAAGAAGAACCATTAAAATATAGAAATCAACAGTTAGATTCCCCTGCTATTATGTAACGTGAAGAAGAACCATTAAGATATAAAAAACAACAGTTAGGTTACTCTGCTATTATACATCGTGAAGAAGAACCATTAAGATATAAAAACAACAGTTAGGTTCCTCTGCTATTATATAACGTGAAGAAGAACCATTAAGATATAAAAAACAACAGTTAGGTTCCTCTGCTATTATATAACGTGAAGAATAAACATTGAGATATAAAAAACAACAGTTAGGTTCCTCTGCTATTATACAATGGGAAGAAGAGCCATTAAAATATAAAAACCAACAGTTAGGTTATTTTGCTATTATACAACGCGAAGAAGAAACATTAAAACATCAAAAACAACAGTTAGGTTCCTGTAATAGCAATTTTATAATAGCAAAGGAACCTAACTGTTGTTTTTTATGTTTTAATGTTTCTTCTTCACGTTGTACGCGAAGAAGAAACATTAAAACATAAAAAACAACAGTTAGGTTCCTCTGCTATTATATAATAGGAAGAAGAGCCATTAAAATATAAAAATCAAAAGTTAGGTTCCTTTGCTATTATACAATGGGAAGAAGAGCCATTAAAATATAAAAAATCAACAGTTAGGTTACTCTGCTATTATACAATTGGAAGAAGAGCG
>NW_013743426.1:0-3199 GCF_000517525.1 Limulus polyphemus
AGTGTGTGTAATCACGCACTTGGACAATGTGACCTAAGTATTACATTATAGCTGGTTGAAGTTTAGCGTTATTATATGGCACACAAAATTTGTTAAGAGCAAAGTAAATATGAACCAATGTATTGTGGAGGTAATGCTTGAAAATAAAAGAAGGATCAATATGACTGTAACTGTTATAAATACAGAATGGTGTCTATTTTTACATTGAATTCTATTAAATTTAAATTTTGGTACAGCTATTTCATTATTCATAAACTTATCAAACAAATCATTGAAAACCCTGATTAAATCGTTTAGGTCTATTTTAGTATATATTGTAGTAAAGTCATATGTAAATTTTAAACTGATAGTTTTTGAAGAATTTAAATTATTTAAACAATACAAAACCAGAATTTTTTTTTAATAATCCAAAAATAATTATTCTGGTTATTTGAAGACTGTATTTTATTTTTTTAAACAAGACATCTAGAATATTGTTAAGTATTAAGGAAACAGATTCAATGACTGTATTTAAAGATTTAGTAATAAATCTGAATTTAACAGGATTTTTATGCATTTTTGGAATTGAATATAAAAATGGTAAATTCGTACAAGAATAATCTGTATGGATATTCCATTTTTTAATAGCCTTCTTTAAATTAGTAATAACATTATTTTTCTTTAAAGTAGTTTTGTAAAAGAACTTGTGGTATTAATTTCATTAGGTAAAATTTGTGCGTATAATTTACACACAAAACCAAAATTACAGCCAGCTTTATCAATCGGGGTAATAACCAATTGTTTTTAATTTATTTTATTTTATTTTCAAATACATTGAAATAAATACATAATTTATATCAAGATAAATTTAAATTTCCTAATTGATTCTTTTTGTAATTGATAAGATATAATTTCCATCCAAAAAGAAACATGGATTGTTTACTTATTTTAAGAATATAATCATCAAAATGTTTTCTAAGTCTCTTAAGATTTCACATTTCTTGTGCATTTTAAAATTCTATATTTACTACATTTCTTTACTATTGATTGTACTTCATTATCTTTGACAACTTCTAAATTTCCTCTAACTATATGATTATGAAAGATAACTTTAAAAACACTATTATTACAGTTACAAGGTAAGTTGTCAATTTCTATTTGATTAAATTATTCAACGAATTTTTGTATAGGTAAAGAGCTTCATTTTCATTAAACGGTAGTACTTTAACACATTGATTAAGTTCAAAGTCGTCATTTTGCCTTGGTCGATCGGTGTTGAGTCTAATTTACATTTATTTCGGTCTAATTTCTTTTTCGGCTTCAATGCGAGCTTTTTCGGCCTCGAGACGTTTATTTTCTCTTTCAGCTTTAATACGAGTTTGTTCTTTCTCGTTCTCGGCTTCGATACGAGCTTGTTCGAGCTCGAGTTTTAGCTGGATCTCTAATTTATCCTTATCACTTAACCTCGATTGGCTAGAAGGGACACTAGAGTATTCCCCTAATGCTTCTTCAGGCAACAAATCATCATCGACTAGTATTTTGATAATACCCCTTTTTTAGTTTATATTTTCTCATTGACCTTTTAACTTTTAGTTCTAGAACTTTAGCAATTCATTTTTCTTATAGTTTTCTAATTGTTCTAGGGAGGGTGATACAAGAAAATCTTGATAATCAGACATGATCAAATCTTGTTTGCACTGATAAATATAAATTCAATTGTGATTTAAATTTAGATTGAAATTTGTCTCTGATTCAGATCTCCAACACGAGCCCCCAATATATTATGTTACGTAGAAGAATCAGTACGATTAGAGCTAGATGGCTTCAAAGATGTATATACGGACATGTACATTTTAAAAAAAAACAAATCCAGTATGCGTAATTACGCTCTTGGACAATGTGACCTAAGTATTACATCACAGCTCGGTGACGTTTTTATGCTGTGCCCACGGCGAATATCGAACCCCGATGTTTAGCTTTATTATATGGCATAAAAATTGTTAAGAGCAAACTAAAAATGAATCAATGGTTGATGGAGGTAATATTTGAAGAAAAAAAATGATCGATACGACTGTAACTGTACACACGTGCCTTCACTAGGACTAGGTCAGTCAGTGAACCCCTCTTCTCGAAACATTTCCAACATGCACTCAGTTTTGTTAATAAAAGCAACGAATTTTATATGTATTTTAACAATGGGGAAGGTACTTCTCTCCATTTCTTCTCACTGCTAGCATCGACTATAACACTTTACTATAAACCTTGGTGACACAATTTAACCTCTTCATAAAAGGTTCGTGACCTCTGAGCTAGTACGTTTGAAACCGGTGCTGCAACCAAACCACAATTTTTTTTCGAATTTTGTAGTTTTTATGCTAAATACATAAGCAAACATACATTTTAAATGACAACTGATTTATTATTGTAGCTATTGCAACGACATCAGTGATTGTGCATGGTACCTGACAAATAAAAATCCGGATATTGTTGTCTATTATAGTAAAATGTTTGTTAGGCAAGAAATATATTTTTGCGAGTTAAAGTTTTGTGTTTTACATGAACATTATTTAGATACAAAGGAAGATCATGACATGTTTGTCTAATGTCAAGTCTAGCCTGTCAAACTAGTTGTCCTCTACATTTAGTGAGAATGTGTAAGTTGACATTCTCCTTTACTTTGTTTGCCACAATTTATCTTTGTTCGGTTGAAATTCCTTGTTTTTGATAGTATATAACTTTGTTCGGATGATGTTCCTTTTTTGATATTATATAACTTTGTTCGGATGACGTTCCTTGTTTTTGATAGTATATAACTTTGTTCGGATGACGTTCCTTGTTTTTGATAGTATATAACTTTGTTCGGATGATGTTCCTTGTTTTTGATAGTATATAACTATGGTCGGATCATATTCTTTCTATTCATAAAAGTAATCAAAAATATATTTTTCCCATAAAATCATTTTAACCGATAATCAGTTTTAAATATAATAAGCCTATAGGACCTCTTATTATATATATTTTCAACATTTTAAGATGGTTAACCAAACCATGGAATGGCCCACCGAAAAATGGTCATTAATATTACAAAGTGTTTTAACTGGTAAAGCCCAAGAAACTTATGCCACTCTCTCTTTAGAAGACTGTATGAATTATGATAAGGTTAAAGCAGCTATTCTCAAACCACACGAGTTAGAACCAGACGCTTATCGCCAAAAGTTTC
>NW_013743427.1:0-4756 GCF_000517525.1 Limulus polyphemus
GGGTCACTCGAATGACAAGAGAAGAATAATTTTTCTTGATTTTACTTTAAGGATTGACAATATAATAATATACAATCTACATTGTTTTACAAATTAATTAGAAAACCTCTTCTTCCCTAACTTCCGCTACTATTATCCCAAAGCTTTAAAAAAAGGTGCAATTAATAGAGACATAAAAAGGATCGACCACAACTATAGTGAAAAAATACTACACACTCACAGTTAAAATCGCTCTTTTTGAGTAAAGAATATCCACCTTTTTTATATCGAATAAAGCATGAAAAAACACAGATGAACAAAGAGGAAAAAGACAATTTTCTAAATTTAACAAAAAAGGATTACTTTTATGGCACATCTACTTGATGAAACTATCTCCAAGAAATTAAAAACTACAATCAGGAAATCTGAACTGATGATTAAAGCTGTAGAATCGCCATTTCTAACCCCAAAAAGTCAACAATCTCGGTACACTACTCTACAATGTTGTCAACCCTCATTGACATAGATTTTAATGCTAAAGATTAATTTCCATTATTTACATCGATAGGATTTTAAAATTCTATAGCAAAGTTCTCTAAAAGCACGCTATCTTTAGAATCTAAAACTATTAGTCTTGTCATTTATGAAAATATAATTCTCGTTGAAACATTCATTCGGTTTTTGAGTAAATATTTATAACACTTCATAAGAACTATAACAAACATTTCTTTCTTTTATACATTTTATACAATAATATCCACATTTTACTGACATAACTCGTTATAGAAAACTCGAATTGTACCTAATTTCGTTTTTACTTGATCATTTGATCTTAAAGTTATTTCAGTAATTATATCTTTAGAAAATTTCACATTATTTATTTTATATTCTCCATAAAGATGGAAATGTTCAACGAAATTATATTTTGGATCATTGTAATAACAAAACCAATGAATTCCAGGTCTGGTATTTTTATCTAAATTAACAATTACAATTTTATTCTCTTATGGATCAATGTGGTAAATGTCTCTGAAACCTTTTTCGTTCCTTTACTCTTGTTACATTTGTCATACAACCACATCCTTTAGTTTGAATTTGTATTTATTACTTTTGATTTAGTAATGATTGCTATTGTTTCTTTAGCGGGAGTCGGTGTTATTGAGTAATTGATAAGTATTTATAAATGTCTCCTGCAAAAGAGCAACATAAAAGACTTTAAAATTTTATGAAGCAATGATAAGTCTCTTTTCACACCAAATGATTACTGATGAAGCAATTAACTTAAATGTAAAATATTTCATACAAACGTTAAAAAACTTCCCAAGCGAGAAATAAACTTAACAAACAACGTTAAAGGAATATAAATGAGATAAAAACAAAGGAAGATGATCTAGTTGTTGGATGCAAGATATATTTATTCTAGTCGACATGCATATCGATTTCAGTATTGCAGATCCTTTATCAAACGTCAAAAGCGTCTAGCTAGAGTTAATCCTGGTATTAACACAGTGGGTAAAGTATGTAAGAAATATGATATTGCTTACAATAAATCATCAGCTACAGCTGATAGAAATACTGCACAACAAGAAGTGGTAGAAGATTTGAATGCTGTTGACGATCCAACTTTAAGTGAAGCAATTTTTCTAGATTTTTAGACAAAAATTTTTCTTTACTCATAGGTTTTCCATTATTTGAGGTAGCTTCTTCAATATTGTCTGTGTCCATTTTTGTCATATTCTTTAAAGAATATATAATGGATGAAATGCCAAGGTCGAATGTTTTCTTAGCTGTAATAATTGTTTTATAAATCTCCTAGCAATTTGAATTTGAGAGAATATTATACAATTTGATGGAATGAATATTACACAATTGCTGTTAATAAACTTTTAACATTAAAAAGCAAAAAGCAGTTCATTATATATCGAAATCCCTAAAAAGCTGTAATATGTATTAAAAATGAAAGTCAAGAAATATTTTATGTATTCTTCATCAGCATATACGCATCCAGTAGATAGCAAAAATCACAATCCATGATGAATGTTTAATTATAATTAATCAGAACAATTGAAAGATATTAACTGACATTCACGTGATAACAATGAAATCCAATAGATGGCACCAAAATACGCGAATCTTTACTGCACTAACACTGACGTGGCGGAAAGAATTGCCCTTTTCAAAAACATAATAAGGTAATGAAACCTGGTTCATTGTGTTCATTTACAAGTCTCTTTTAACATATCAAAAGTCCTAAGAACCAAAATATTAAAACATGCCCAATTCTGGGGAAAAATATGTGTTTTGACAAAATATCACTAAAAGCTGAAAATTCTGTTGAACTCACTTTATTGGTCGACTTTGAGTAAAATAAAGTATTTTATAAGATATTAAGGTGCATTAAAATCCACTAAGCTAAATATCTTTATTTCTTGCTCAAAGGAAGAATTTTGTTCAATAATCATGAGAAAATTAAAATTTTAATTCATTCTAAAGAACTATGCCTTATAATTGTTCGAGACGGCTTGAATGGGTAATGAAGAAAAACTTTATTATAAGTTTAATACAACAGCAAATGTACAACCTTTCGACAAGGTTTAATCATCATCAGGGACCCATTTAAGCCGTTTCCAACCATTATTAGTCTCAAAGTGGGTTCCTCATCATCGAATTTGAAGTATGCCTTACCTTGAACAAACTGCAAGGGGAAAGAAAGTTTTTAGACAATCAGTTTATAAGTGTATTTTATAACATAAAAGCTGTTCGAGTTATGAATTTATAAGAAGTGGGAGTGTTGGAGGGATGCTATGATAAATAACACAAAAAATCCTAACTTTCACACAACTTATTCATAACATAACATATTATTACGGTATTTATTATTACCTCATTATTACCTTCTAACATGGTTTGTGTATAGTTTGGTCTGTTTTAACAGATATGTTGTTCCTCTACTTTCACTTGAATGATTTATTCATCTAGAATGTTCGAAATTAATTCAGCTTGAAAGCTGTAGACAGAAACAGTGGATTGGCTCAGATTATTTGGTAAGTAGACCCTTGGCAACATATAAAATGAAGCTCTATTATTTTGAATAGCAATATCAGCAGTACTTAGATGAAGTTCATTGTTGTCATTTAGTTTTTGTAACTTTCCATTAGACAGTTTCTTGAAGTTTTAGTGTCAGATCTTTATCAAACTGGGTATAGAAATCTATTAATCACCAGTTTAATTCCACCTGTTCTTGTTTTTGTTTCCGAAACAGAATATTATAATTAGTAGCTATGACCATCCTCATAGACCTGAAACAAGTATTGCCCGTCCATACGTATGTCACACATAGTATTCACCTTCTAACATGGTTTGTGTATAGTTTGGTCTGTTTTAACAGATATGTTATTAATTTACTTTCACTTGAATGATTTATTCTCTCCTCACCCTTCTCTTGGATAACTTGTGTATTATGCAGTTATCCATTAGTGATATTTATTTTTTAAATTTCTAAACAACCAATGTTAATTTTGACAATCAAATAAGTAATATTTGATTCTTCTATCGACAGGTAGGCATCAAAATTACAAATACATATTTTGACTTGCAGCTTTATATACATACGGCACTATTCCAAAATATTGAATCTGCAACTTTATCATCCAAAAAACAAAAAAAGAGAGAGAGATTTTTTAAAAAGTTACTAAGTCCTCCAGCTCCATAGTCGATTTTATATCAACTCGAAAATGTTTTACATGGTAATAAAGTTCAAATATAAGGTTTAGCAAGAGAACAAAAACAATGTTTGTACGCAGCACTGGACAAAGTAGAAATGCTTTCTCCTATACTGAAACGTGATAGGTCATGAGGTCTGGCATCAGATTAGTTTGATGATTGATGAGATCTAAATTCTAACAACACACTGACGTCTTTTAAATTTATTGATGTGAATGGGTATCCGGGGAGATCTAGTGAGGTAGACTGCATCTCTAGTTCATATTTTCTGATTTACCTCATCATCTGAAGATGAGAAAAAAAAAGATGAGAAGTTGAAGGAGTAAAACGGAAGTGAAACTACGATTTTCCCATTGTAGCTGGAGCTATTCTAGAGATTAACTTACCTCGTCCCTAACCTTTAGTGATCTAGGTGCAATATATCCGAAATTAGAGACACAACATTCGAATTTGTTCTAACAAAAGTCAAAACGCAGAAGTACAGTGGATTCACTTTAGGAAGATGCCAGAAATGAAGTATTTAGTACAACTTATTTACTTTTCTTTCTAGTTTTCTGTAACAATGCATTATACTAACGATAAATTGGTGGGCAGAGCACAGACAGGTCATTGTGTAACTTCATCTTTACCTTCAAACAAACAAAAATACAAAAGATCCTAATGAGTAATATAATCGAATCGGGTATACACGATCGCGCCTCAATGTTTATAACAAATGACTCATAATGGTCATTATATAGAATTTTTTGTGAATGTTGTTCAACTGTTTTTAGCATAAAACAATAGCAACGCATTGCGGATTCATTTTTCAGTACCTGAAAAATTCTTAAAGGAACGTCAAATCAATGAAAATCAATAAGACATGCGGAATAGCGAGTTACAACTATGTAGGCGCAATTCCTTAATTATACCAATTCTTCTTAGGAGGCTTTGTTTTATAACTATAAGTAGTAAAACACGCCCTGGAGCATACGGGTCCGTGCCCGGCATGGCCAGGTGGATAAGGCGCTCGACTCACAATCTGAGGGTCGCGGGTTCGAATCCGCATCCCACC
>NW_013743428.1:0-6471 GCF_000517525.1 Limulus polyphemus
CAGCTGGTAATAGATGGTTAATGATGGTTTTATATATGGGACGTTGTAGGGAGGTGCTTGTTGAAAGACAGCTAGTAATATATGGTTAATAATGGTATTTAGATATGGGACGTTGTAGGAAGGTGCTTGTTGAAAGACAGCTAGTAATATATGGTTAATAATGGTATTTAGATATGGGACGTTGTAGGAAGGTGCTTGTTGAAAGACAGCTAGTAATAGATGGTTAATGATGGTATTTAGATATGGGACGTTGTAGGAAGGTGCTTGTTGAAAGACAGCTGGTAATAGATGGTTAATGATGGTTTTAGATATGGGACGTTGTAGGAAGCTAATTGTTGAAACTTGTGGTAGATGGTTAGTGATAGTATTTAGATATACGTCCTTTCTCGACGGTGACTGGTATTGATGAATCAAAACTACTTGTAGACAGTTAACGATACAAGACGTTGCAGGAACGTGACTGCTACTGGTTTAAAACACTTTTCGGCAGATGGTGAATAATAGTTTTAGATACATCACGTTGTGGTAAGGTAATTGATGAAACGCAACTGATAACTGATGGCAGACGGTTAATGGTTGTGTTTAAATATAGGATATTGTAGGAAGGTAATTCATGATTATTGGCATAACGTTAATGATAGTTTTTAGATATAGGACGTTGTGGGATGATCATTGATGAAACACTACTTGTGGCAGACGCTTATTGATGGGATATTTTGAGAAGGTAATTAATAAAACACAACTGGTAGCAGAGGTAATGATAATTTTTTAAAAATATAAGACATTTCGGGAAGAAGGTTGCTTCTGATGAAACACAACTGGTAGCAGAGGTAATGATAATTTTTAAAAATATAGGACGTTTCGGGAAGAAGGTTGCTTCTGATGAAACACAAATGGTAGCAGAGGTAACGATAATTTTTAAAAATATAGGACGTTTCGGGAAGAAGGTTGCTTCTGATGAAACACAAATGGTAGCAGAGGTAATGATAATTTTTTAAAAATATAAGACGTTTCGGGAAGAAGGTTGCTTCTGATGAAACACAAATGGTAGCAGAGGTAATGATAATTTTTAAAATATAGGACGTTTCGGGAAGAAGGTTACTTCTGACGAAACACAAATGGTAGCAGAGGTAATGATAATTTTTAAAAATATAGGACGTTTCGGGAAGAAGGTTACTTTTGAAGAAACACAACTGGCAGCAGAGGTAATGATAATTTTAAAAATATAGGACGTTTCGGGAAGAAGGTTGCTTCTGATGAAACACAACTGGTGGCATATATTTAATAACAGGTTTTTGCAGAAAGGACTTCTGGGAAGACTATTGGTGAAACACGAGTAGCGGTGATCGTTTCTAGATATAGAACGTTATTGGAAGGTAAATGCTACAGATGAAATGCAACTGGTGGAAAGTGATAAATGACATGTTTTATATAGGACACTGTGGGAAGTGGCTGATGAAATACAACTGGTAGCAGACGATTAATGATGTTTATGATATACATGACGTTTTGGGAAGTGGCTGATGAAATACAACTGGTAGCAGACGATTAATGATGTTTATGATATACATGACGTTTTGGGAAGTGGCTGATGAAATACAACTGGTAGCAGACGATTAATGATATTTATGATATACATGACGTTTTGGGAAGGTGATGATGAAAAACACAATTTATAGAAAATGGTTAACAATAGTTTTACATGTAGGATATTGTAGCCTTAAGTACTAACATTTGGGCCTATTTTATCTAATTTAACATACTTTCAAAATACAATATCCTAAAATGTTTGAGCTGCGTTTTAGTAAACCAAATATTTGTGTTCACCGTTTCTGGAGATTCTATATAGTACTTTCACATAGGAAGAAGATGCATATTTCTGATTAATGAAAGTTCTTGAGCCAATAAGAAACGGTGAACGGGTTGACACTGAATGAGCATTAAAGTTCTATATTTTGTGCTAGAACATCGTATATATATGATATGGTAAAATGATACAGGATTACACAGATAGCTTCTCCGCAAACATAACAAAAGCCAAAGTTAAAGGAACCTAAATATGGGCAAAACGTAATGTAGATCCTCACGGTTGTCAGCGATAAGTTTGAGGGCTTACAACGCTAAAAGTCGAGATTCAATACCCGCGGCAGGCATAGGGCAGTTAGCTTCTTGTGTTGCTTTGTGCTTAATAGTAAGCAAACGTAACTTAGATAAACTAATCTATTAGATTTTAAATAAAATGTTGATTAAATAAATAGTTTTGAATAAATAAACGAGTCATTCTATGTTTTATTTTTAACAGCTGTTAGATTTAGAGAAATATAATATTGGTAATTGTGGTGAAAAAAACATTGTGAAAAATTGGTTTACAACGCTCTTTGAAACCACTGTAATCAATGAAAAATTGGTTTACAACGCTCTTTGAAACCACTGTAATCAATGAAAAATTGGTTTACAACGCTCTTTGAAACCACTGTAATCAATGAAAAATTGGTTTACAACGCTCTTTGAAACCACTGAAATCAATGAAAAATTGGTTTACAACGCTCTTTGAAAACACTATAATCAATGAAAAATTGGTTTACAACGCTCTTTGAAACCACTGAAATCAAGTATGTATGTTTAAAGTACTTTCTATTATACATTACGATATTTTTTAAATATATTAAAAGTCTTATGTTGTATAATTATTTAAATTAAACTTTCTCTACCTTATAGAGATAACAGCACACATACACCAAACAATGTTTCTCTCAAGCTTTTGTTTTTATCTTTATTGAATTATTTTTACTAATGTTATGGAAAATTTACTCGTACAATCGGCATATTTGTTTCACAGACGTGTAAACAATCTAGAATCCTATAAGTATTATTTTTACTGTTTGTAACAGCGGCATTAGGCAGTTACAAGTTTGTCTGTAATTAACAAGTATGTGGAATAAGTATTACGGCAGCTTGAGTAAAATGACATGACAACACCGAGAGACTTGGAGTTAATTTAACAAAATATAAACTATTTTTGTGCTTCTTTCTGACTGTTGTAACTAGAAGTCTAACCAATATTAGGCTTTCGAAAACACTTGCAGATAAATAAATTCAGTGACGCTTAGCCGTAATACTTATTCCCCATACTTGTTAATTACAGACAAACTTGTAACTGGCTAATGCCGCTGCCGTAATACTTATTCCCCATACTTGTTAATTACAGACAATCTTGTATCTGGCTAATGCCGCCGCCGTAATACTTATTCCCCATGCTTGTTAACTACAGACAAACTTGTAACTGGCTAATGCTGCTGCCGTAATACTTATTCCACATGTTAATTAGAGACAAACTTGTAACTGGCTAATGTCGAGTTGTTTCTGTAAGTATCTGTTTTTAAAAGATTTATCAACTTATGTATATAAATTACATATTTATATAGTTATTTGTATGTATATGCATGTGGTTGCTTACACGTATGTGTGATAATGAGAATTGATCCTACCGTGCATGCACTGCAGAACCAAACAAAGTAGACTGACAAGAGGGAATCTGATCTCCACTATGATTGGCTTGCCCTCTGTGACGTCTAAGGTATAAAAAAGAGGAGTCACAATCACTCTAATGCTAGACTTTAAGCTGCAATTAACGATTAGTACTTCAATGCAGGTTGTCACAGTTTTCATGACACAGTGCGAGCACGTGCAGTCTTGGTGAGTTCTGTAAATATAGCATTAAGGATAGCATATTGTGAATACATAATTCGTAAAGTCAAGAAGACTTTCACGTCGTCTTCGTAAATTCCAAGTCTTTACAGGTGAGTTTTGATCCAAACTAATTAAACATTTCAGTCTGAAATAATTGTTCTAATACTTGTTCATTGGTTGGTTTTGTTTAATCGACATTTACTTCAATCCTTAACTGATGTTCCTTCTTGTGGTACATATGTTGCTATATTTTTGTGTGCCAGTTATATGAAGTTAATGTCTAATTAGTTATGTTTTTAATCCCGCAAACAGGTAATACAACAATTAATTAAATTTGTCGATTGCCTCACTGTTTAACTGTTTGGATATTGCATATATTTTGCACTTTATGTCGTACCCCCGAGTGACTCCACGATAAATCTGAAGGGTTTATAATGCTAAAAACCGAGTCTCGATACCCGTGTCGAGCAAAGCACAGATAAGTCGTTATGTAGTTTTGCGCTTAATGACAAACAAACAAAATCACATCATTTGTGCTTCGTTTTCAAAAACGACTGACTGTGCCCTCTAGTGGCTTACTTCTCAGTTGTGCTTTGTCTATATAGAATACGAAGGCCCACTAGTGTTTGTCTTTAATTAACCTTTGTCTGTAATTGCTACCAAATATTTTCCATTGTGCTATTCGAGTGACTTTTCCGTTTGTCATGATACAGAATGTAAAACATTTTATGACAAGAGTTTCAAAATATTTTAAACTTGTTTATTCCAACAGTTATAAAAATGATCCAAGTCCAAGCACGAAGTAATACAACGAGTTTGTTTTTGTTAGTTTATTTTAGAGCAAAGTCACATTAGGCTCTCTGCTCTGTCCACCGGGGAGAATCGAACCCCGGATTTTAGCGTTGTAACTCCATAGACGAAGTAATACAACGAGTTTGTTTTTGTTAGTTTATTTTAGAGCAAAGTCACATTAGGCTCTCTGCTCTGTCCACCGGGGAGAATCGAACCCCGGATTTTAGCGTTGTAACTCCATAGACACACCGTTGTCTCACCGGCTAACAAATACAACGGGAGAATACTTTCTTCATAACACACATTTGTTAAACTTCTGAAAACTGGAATTTTCAATTAATTATATAGTTCCAACGCTTTTAGGGATTTCTAATCTTTTTTTTTACAATTAAGTTTTATTTGTTGTTTTCTAAGCAGATTCGTACTCGTCATATTTTTTTAATTCATTGGTACTTGTGTAATGTTCAATGCTAAAAACTCACACGTTTTTTAAAAAAAACGATTATTTTATACACAATTCTAAAAATGAGATTGTTTCCAGTCTCAAAATTGTAATAAAATACAAATAACTTACTGTACAGGATAAAAAGTGGTAAAAAAACCCGATAAGACTGTTTTACAGTCTCATACACTCTACGTGTTTCTACGTATATCACTGCGTCATCCTGGAAACAATCTCATTTTTAGAATTGTGTATAGATTAATCGTTTTTTTTAAATTGTGAGCTTTCTAAAATATTCGCTGTATGTTAAGTGTGATAGTTAATTTTGAAACCAAAATACCGAATTCTAGTAATTAACGTCATTAATACAGCTAGTCTATTTGAACAAGAGCGTACCTTTGTGTTTGTTTGTAATTAATGACAAAGCTACACAATGGGCTATCTGTGCCCTGTCCACCACGGGTCTCGAAACCCGGATTCTAGCGTTGTAAGTCCGCGACATACCGCTGTGCCACTGAGGGGGTGTACCTTTGTGTTTGTTTGTTTGTAATTAATAGCAAAGCTACACAATGGGCTATCTGTGCTCTGTCCACCACGGGTCTCGAAACCCGGATTCTAGCGTTGTAAGTCCGCAGACATACCGTGGGGGGAGGCGTACCTTTGTGAATAACGTTACCATCTTTAAACGTACAATACTTTTTTAGCATAATCTAATGGACAAAATGAGAACATTTGTTTCTCCTAAAAGCATATTTTCTTTCATAAACTATTTACTCCGGTAATATAACAAAGGAAGAACACATTTCCCTAATAAATCGTGTTAAAATAGTCTATGTACTTTTTATATATTTATTACAATGCTTTTTACTTGTATGTGAAATGTTCTAAACATCTTAAAAATACAAACGTTTCAAGGTTCTTACTTCGGTTCTTTGTATTGTGCTTGTTTGTTTGGAATTAAGTACAAAGCTACACAATAGGCTATCTGTGCTTTGTCAACCACGGGTATCGAAACCCGGTTTCTAGCGTTGTAAGTCCGCAGTCATACCGCTGTGCCATTGGGGGGAGGGCTTGTATTGTGTAAATTTGATTTTCTGAACACTAAGAACAATCATGGCATAATTTTACTTGAAGGTAGAGAAATATAGCATATATAAGAAAGAAAACGTAATAGCTTGCAGTATAGGTACATGTAGGTAATAATACAGTACCACATCACCAAGACGATGAATATGATGTAACAAACTGATTTAATAAGAAAATAAAACGATGTTCGAGCCAAGAATATTTAATGAAAAATGAAGGAAGATCAACATTCTTTCAGTAGCAATATCTATGCACATGGTAAACAATGAACAAAAATATCTGTTCATAGCGTCCAGTAAACAATGAACAAAAATATCTGTGTTCATAGCGTCCAGTAAACAATGAACAAAAATATCTGTTCATAGCGTCCAGTAAACAATGAAGAAAAATATCTGTGTTCGTAGCGTCCAGTAAACAATGAAGAAAAATATCTGTGTTCATAGCGTCCATTAAACAATGAA
>NW_013743429.1:0-2957 GCF_000517525.1 Limulus polyphemus
AACTTATTACTTCTTATGTTTTAGTAAATTATTTTGAAATCCCCAAAAAATTGTATTGTCCATAAAATGCAAATTTTATCTATTTCTAATTTTTTTAATAATCACATACTCTCCTTATGGTTTCAAGTAATATACATGACCCGAAAATAATATTTGTAACTAGGATTTCATGTTTAGATATATACATTAAAAACATTTTAATTTTGTTTCATAAATGTATATTTATTTCAAGTTTATGTTTCATGGCAGCCTTACTTTTGTTTACTGTGCCGAATAAATCGTAAAGTTAGCAGTGTGAACTTTGTACATTTGCAGTAAACTATCATGCCTGTTGGTGGTCACTCTCGTTCAGTCCAGCACAAGTGCATTTCAACCTTACTGTAGATATGCTTTTTGGTACTTAAATATCATTTCTTTGATAATAAACACCATCCACATTCATATAGTAAAATCCAGAGAACAACGTTTTGTCACATGCTTTCCTTATCATCCTATAATTCGTGAAACGTGAAATACAGCAATTGGAATAACATGGTACTGAAATTGACACCTTTGACTAGGATTGGCTAAAAGTTTTACAACCGAGGTTTAACACGCCCAGACACTGTTTTGTAAAGAAAACAGACTAGAAAAAAGTTTAGATACCAATCATAGATGGCAGGACCAGTGTTGAAGTGGAAAGAAAATTTTTTTTAAATCTTGAAAAAAATTTTCTTCTTAGATGGCACTTATTTACAGTCTAAAACGTATTTTAGGATTTTTTCATTAAATTCCTCTTTTAAACTTCATTAAATAATACAATTTTGTACAAACAATTAAATGTTATGCTAGTGATTACAAAAATAAAAGCTGAAATCCAATAAAAGATAAGTTCTCTACAATTTTTTCAATTCACAAATGTGATTTTGCCCTCACAATAAGACAAAATAGCCATGGTAGGTAACGGGTTAACACATGAAAATGGCAGAGAATGCCACTAGGAGGATGTTCTGCACTTTCAATTGGTTATTGACATATCATATATTAAAGTAAGTGTATGTAAAGGACCGTTTCCAAAAATGGAAAGAGGTGAGCAGGGCCACTGTGTTTGATTCAGTATATGAGTGATAGCTCAGAAAATAGAAAAAACATGAGGTTTTTATTTTATATTCTAGCTTGTCAGTATCGATAATTTGAGTTCTTAATTCATGCGAAACTATAGACTTAGTATTTTGACATCACAAACATCTCATTTGAACCACTACTGCATTCAGTATACCACGTGACACAAAAAAATCAATGTTTAACTGTGTTTTTTTAATAGTTACTTTTAAATTAAGAAATTGAGTAAGGTACAATACTAAAATTTCAATTATAATCTGCAGTTTATTGATATAAATTTATGAAATAGTAGTTCAGTAAAATTTTGAATGCGAGTCAACAAGCACGATGACATGGCCATTAATCTGTGACCCATCTAGAAAGGGTTAATTATTTTGGGATCACAATTGTTAATATCATTTCCCCTAAGAAAAACAGAAGTTTAAAATTTCATTTGGCCACATTTTTATTCTCTATAAACTATCCTAAATTTTGATTCATGTTGTAACTGAAAAGAACTTTTTATTGTGCTTTTATGTATTGTGAGACACTTTGTTTCTGGTATCGTATTCATAAACATATATGAGCTAATTCTAAGTTTTATTTATGGGTTTTTGCATGGATAGTCTTTATGATCTTTCAGTTTAGTGGTATGGTTATATGTGAGATGGTAAGAAAGGTACAATATGTCAGGCTTATATGACTTGGTTAAATTTACATTAGGGGAATAAATACAGAAATAATGGATTCCATGTAAAATATTCATTAATCCATAAGCAATACATATGTAAAATAGAGTTGGAATTTCCATAGTTTTATCTTTTGCAATTCGTTTTGAGTATCGTTACTTCTTTTACCAATAACATATTTTAAAAAGATTTTAAGAAATGTAAAAATTAGCTCACAAGAGGATCACATATTTTCTGTCTTAAGTTATTTTACTACAAGGCAGGCAGGCACATCTCAGCAAGTTAACTTTTGAATAAGACAGTCTGGACAACTGGCTAAGGTTGACAGGCTAACTCCTTAAGATAAGGCTAGGTGATGACTCTTTGAATTGTATAAATTTTTACTATTGTTACAACAGTGGAAGTCACATGATGCTGGGAGCATGTGCGCTGGAGTTTCTGGAAGGATCATGAATTATCGGGGAGGCTCGAGTTTGTTCGAGGTGCCCTCTTTTTTTTTAGTATATAAGCCTGGTGAAAAAAACCAGTGCAATTGGAAAGATATGCAGATAGATTGAAGATAGAGATAATTGAGTCAAGTGAACAGTAGACACCGTAAGTAAAGTGTGTGAACCACTGTGATTTATAGCGTGTATTATACAGGTTGTTAAGTTTAAAGTCACAAAGTTGTATCGAGAAAGAATAAACTAGTTTTAATTAAGAAAGGACTTGTATCGCTGAAGTTCCTCGGAAATAATTTATACCGGAAATTAACAAACGAGCAGATACGCAACACTATTAAAAACCTGGTGAAATTGGATATGGCAGGGTAATATAAATTACTTAAGACATGATGAAATTTTCTAGGAATTTCTCATTATGTGAACTTATAATTATTCTATGAGGCTCTTTGTATATATTTTATTCATGTTCATCATCTGAATATCATATTAAGACATTTGATACCCAGGCATATTAAATATTGTATTTTTTTTAATTCATAGAAGTTTTCATATAAATACAATTGGAAATTATCTTAGCTCATATTTGTAATTGTGTTATTTGATAAAGCCTGCTTGACCAGAGGGTCGCTGGTTCGAATCCCCGTCACACCAAACATGCTCGCCCTTTCAGCCATGGGGGCGTTATAATGTGACGGTCAATCCCACTTTTCGTTGGTAAAAGAGTAGCCCAAGAGTTGGCGGTGAG
>NW_013743430.1:0-3406 GCF_000517525.1 Limulus polyphemus
ATCAGTAGTGATTTTCGAGTTTTGTTACTGCTGACTATACACCCGTACAGAAGTATACCTTATAACATCACTACTGATTTTATAGTTTTGTTACTGCCGATTACACCCGTACAGAAGTATACCTTATAACATCACTACTGATTTTATAGTTTTGTTACTGCCGATTACACCCGTACAGAAGTATACCTTATAACATCACTACTGATTTTATAGCTTCTCTACGGGTGTAGTAACAAAACTAGAAAATCAGTAGTGATGTTTTAAGGTATATGCTGACTACACCCGTACAGAAGTATACCTTATAACAAAAATCAGTAGTGAATAGTTTTGTTACTGCTGACTATACACCCATAGAGAAATATTCTAGTGTTGTGACTGCTGACTTATCACTAGAGAAGTGCTTCATGCTAAGTTTTACAATGTAAACTTACATTTGTTTATATTGTTTATTCGTTGTGTAAAGGACAACCTCCTACAAATACACATGTAACATATGTTTTAAGTATGCAATAAAATTAATAATCACGAAATAATACATTGAATTTACTGTACTTGATTTTCCTGAAATATTATAAAACATGGGCTAAAAGTTGGAGACATGTAAGACTACTTATCTACTTGTTATTCTGTATATTCCACTTTGTTCATCATTCTTTAAGTTTCATTTGAGGTTCAAAAACGTATGTAGTTTGTGCAAGGATAGCTAGTTTTTTATCTCAATAAATATTACAAACCCCTGTGAATTTCTAGATGCTTTTCTAACTGGAACCTGCTGGGGTTTTCAAGTTTGGACAAGCATAATTCGTGAATAACTTGGATCATTCTAAACTCTGTGACTTATTTTAGAGTAAATAACAACTGAAACAAGAATGTGTGAGATCTCTGTGTGTAACATAAACATAACGATCCATCCTTCATATCAAATAACGTGTCTGGTTATCAGATGCTAATTTACATACATGTTAACTGAGGGGAGAGATTATGATCTATTTTAATAATGGAATTGTTTTGTATTAGCTTTAATATTAAAAATGCTAATTATCTTTGATATATTTTGTGTGTCTATAAACAGTATTGAATACGGTTTATTTTAATGATCATAATACTGATGATATTTTATGAAGCGCCAAAACTTTGTAATAATATTACAAATAAAATATGACCACTATTTATTGATTTATTTATTTCTTGTTAATCAAAAAGCTATACAATGGACTATCTTTGCTATGCTCATCGCGGATATCGAAACCCGATTTTTAGCGTTATAAGCCCTCAGGTTTACCTCCGAGTCACCAGGGACTTATCTGTTACTAAAGAATAGCTATTGAGTTGGCAATGAAGAAATGGAAATTTAAACCTGATGAGCCTAAAAATCGGTTTACAGTATGTACGTGAATTTAAAATAAAACATTTAAAACTTACAATGAAACAAATGATGTTCTGGTTTGTTTGTTTTCGAGCAAAGCCACATTGGGCTACATGAAGAATCGATCCTCGAATTTTAGAAATGTATATGTGTATATATATAGACAACATATACGCACTTTGTGAACTTGACCGTCTTGACAGGAAGTTCTAAGTCTGCTGGTTGTTTAACTTGTTATCCTTACTATTGTGATATTCATTAAAGAAGTAACCACGAAAGAGAAGATACAGAGAGAACGAGAGCGACCAAAAACCAGTAATACTGCACTGTGATAAGCGTTTTAAGTTAACTGTGTTTTGTTCAGTTCTTCTCTAAAAGAGCTCATGTGCCTGTGAATAGGTAACCATGTTTTATACATGGAATGGTTCGCAAATCAGTGACCCGAGTTTAATGGTTTCATTTTTTATGTAGCACCGCCAGTGCCATTCACATAAGTCTTTTGTTTGATCTCTCCATCTCTGGGCTGTTGTGATTTATACATTTGAATACGTGACGAGTTTACATAAGCCAAATAGCTAAAGTTGTTCGCCTCCCCCACCCTCTTGAAGCAACTGGGAAAATTTATTCGATGAACAATATTGGATATCGTTATTTTTATAAAACAAATCAGCACTAAGTGTAATGATGTCATTTTATAAGTTTGTTTTAAGCGCAAATATACACAATGGGCATCACAATTTTTAGCGTAACAAGCCCTCGAGCTTACCATTGCGCCACCAGGAGGCATTTTTATGTGATATTTTTATAAATTAAACTTACATTACTTTAATGATTTGATTTTTCATGCGTCATCGTTATATCAATAAACTAAATCTGAGATAAGGGGTTTCATTTTTTATTTAACATTGTTATCTTTATAGCCAAATCTGTCTTGTGTTTAATGGGTTATTTTATTATAAACGAAACCACTTAATAGTAATGGTGTTTTTCTATGAGACGCCTTTATAAACTAAATCTGGCTTGAGTTGAATTGTTTCATGTTTTATGTAACATCGTTATTTTTATAAACTAGGTCTAAATTACAGAAGTGTTAACCCCACACAAATATTAAAACACATTTAACTGATTCATCAGGTTGTCATTATTTCAAAAAAAAAATTGGCACGTGTGTGATGTTCAATCTTAAAAACTAAATTTGTTGTGTCAATGTTCATCAAAGTACCCGTGAAAAAAAGTTATTGAATATTTTGAGAAAGAAACTGAAAGAAAATAATAATTCAGTCTTAGAAATAATGGATATATAATTAACCTGGTAGAAGTATGTGTTGAAAACTCATTTTTCCAAATTAATAGCAAAGTTTACAAACAGAACGAGGGTTTAGTTATGGGTTCTCCTTTATCTCCATTATCGTGTGATTTATTTATGGACAGTTTTGAAAGTGAAACGCTAGAAAAAAGCAGATAAAAACCTGAAGTTTGGTTAAAGTATGTAGATGACACATTTTTGATTTGGCAGTATGGTAAAGATGAACTAGCTAATTTTGATAATTACCTTAATAACATTGATAATTCTATAAGATTTAATATGATGTTGAGATAAATGGCTGTTTACCTTTTTTGGATGTTTTAGTGAGTAAAAATGAGAGGTTTAATCCAGATGTTGTTGACAGAGCTGTCATAAAACTAAAAAACAGGGATAAAAATATTAAGTTAAAACCATTTGCTGAAAAAGGTAAGAAAGAATGTTTAGTACTATCATATATACCTGGTTTATCTTGTCAAATAATGAAAAAATGTAAAAACAAATAAATATTTTTCCGATATACAAACCGTCAGCGAAATTCTTAATACAACTAAAGATAAAATTGAATTCATGGAAAAATTTGGCATATATAAAATATAATGTGAACGTAAAAAAGTTTATATAGGACAAACTAGAAGAAATTTAAAATTCAGACTGAATGAACATAAAAAAAGTGTTAAAAATAATAATATTACTATTTCACCTTTAGCAGAACATGTTAGTGAAATTTATCACAC
>NW_013743431.1:0-19641 GCF_000517525.1 Limulus polyphemus
AAGACACTTCCTGACTGTCCTAAAGTGCTAGACAACATATCTAATGAATATCCTACGATTTGTGAATGGAAGGGTTTGAACCCAGTTGTTTGTTGTCCTGAAAATACTCCAGATCCAGATATGTCGGGGAGTGTTCCAAACCTTTATCTTCCAGGTGAGGGATTTTAACTGGATCATGATTTACTTTGATTTAATATTTTAATTAAACAACCATATTATTAAAAAGTCATTGAGTATAAGAACCATATTATCAAAAAGTCACTAGGTATTTACTCGAACATCTATTTCAAAACAAGTATGTTAAAATCATTTCTTCTAAAGACGTTTTGTATTTTCAATTAATTGTTTTACAGCTAAACATTTTACATCTCATGTTAAATAATTTGATATACAATCCTCATCTCTTTGATCTTAAAGCCAGAGTTTTATCTTTTATCTGTACAGCATTTTAACATCAACAATATTTACGTCTCCATTTGGTGAAATTTGTGAGTTGGGATTATCGTTATAAATGTATTAAAGTAACCTTTCACACTCGGAATAAAACATATCTTCATTAAATAAACATTACTTAGCTCTTAGTGTTTATTTAACTTCTGAACTACAAATAAATTAACGCTTTTATATCCCTGTTATATTTTAGTGATTTACTAAAACACATTTTTGGTTAGAGTTGAAGGTACTGAACATACAGCCAACCTCGTGTTTTGTTTCTTACATATTTTCCTCAACGTTTTTGATCTGTTAGTATTAGTAAATAAAGTGTATATGAGCCACCCTCTGTTTTCTTAATTAATGGAAATAAATGCTTTGTGTTTTACAAGTTTTCTCAATCATATAAAATGGCATAACTATATTGATTATATGGCAGCAAATGGTATTAATTTCCAGTTTCACTCTCATAAAGCCCCCAGTGGCACAGTGGTATGTCTGCGGACTTAGAACGCTATAAACCGGGTTTCGATACCCGTGGTGGGAAAAGCACAGATAGCCCTTTGTGTAGCTTTGTGCTTAACTACAAATAAACACTCTCCTAAGCTCCAAAAGCTTTTTTATTTCTATAATTTTCTCATCTGCTATATAATACAAACATATCTCTTTGTCAAATCAACACCGATTTTTTAAACATATTACATAATAAAGTACAAAAATACAATTTTCATTTACACTTTACAACAAAACGAGTTTATGATAATGCCAAGTAAGAATCTATTATGTGATTTAAAAACATATTTTATTGCACATAAAAATAAAATAATAATGGAAGGCAGTGCCTAGAAATCAAAATACTATTTGATAATTCATTTAATAATAAGATAAAGCATTATCTTAATAAGATAATACTGTCTTATGCAATGTCCAATTATCGAAATCTCAAGGCATTTGCACATTTTTTTACCTCATATTAACTGAACACAAAACTTTCTGAACTTGTTAAGAAAATTACCATCCATGGCCAAGAATTGGGTTCCGCCTCAAATCCACCGACTACAGACCTGTGAAGTTTTTTCTTTATAAGATCTGGAAGAGATTTGGATCGCTTTTCTCTGAATGGCTGTAGTTGTCTCGACTGCAAAGTTCCCCCAGTTCTTGACGTTTTGCGTATACCGCATCCTGAAGTCAACATAAAACTTTGCTTTTATAACACTTTGCAACAAAATAAGTGGATATATTTAAAGTAATGGTAGCTGTTATTGTAAAGCAAATCCCAAATGGCCTTACAGATAAATAATTTTATGTTTATATTTTATTAACATTGTTATACTAGTATGATATTGTGTTTCATTATCCTCTTCTGCTCTACCCTATCTCTATCTCTTAAGATATTTAGAGATTAAAATACCTGTCTTTATGCATTACAGTGCCCTTTGTAATCTGGGGAAATTCGTCCTTTTACAGGTTGTTATACAGATTATGCTTGATATTAATACATCTCTGCATTTATAAGACTCAAAGCTATCACCTGAATCACCACAATCATTCCAATTCAAATATGCTAGTAATTGGACCGTTCTACAAATTGAAATAATGTAGGTGTGCTGAGAACTTGAAATGGGCAGTAAAAAAGGTAATAAGAACGATAAACTTAAAATAGAAAATTTTTATCAACCCTAGCAAACAAAATGTCGTTGATGCCCTGCGCTAGCAAATCTCGAAATGCCGTGTCCAAACAAATGACCTAGGTCCGTGTAACGTTTGAAGTAAGTCAAATAAAATTTAATAATATTTATTAACTACAGTTTTATCAATACAGAAACACAAGCGATGGATAGGAATTATGCCAATTCCAATATTTATAACAGATATAAAGTAATAACAACGAATATTTACAATTAAATGACCAGGTAAACATTTATATAAGAACATGTTAATGAAAAATTACAACATAATAGGCTTATATGAAATGACTAACATTGTTTCTGTCTTTGATAGGTTGATAAGGAGGATATAAATAATGAATCTAAGTTTCAAATGGACAGCAACTGCCCGTTGTAGAAACCTACACATGTAGAGGACGACGTTTCGAAAGTATTCTGTCTTTCGTCTTCTGAAGACATTTTTAGGTTTCTACAACATGCAGTGCTGTCCATTTGAAACTTAGATTCAGTGTTGTTGTCATAGGGACACAGTCATAAACATACGTTTTATAAAGGAAGATCCAGTTTTTGCTTAACTTCTATTCATGTTTCTCTTATCTGGAGGGGGGGGGAGCTGCGATCGGAGGGGGTCGGAGCAATTACATCCATTTCCCCCTTTAATTCAGCCTCCCTGACTGAAAAGAACGTTGGTAAATATATAAAGTTTTTCAAACGAACTTTTATACTAGACAGTTAAACGTAATTAGTTGGTCATAAATAGTGTTCGAGACAACTTTATTTTGTGATAAAGTGAATTATGCATATAGCGTTGAATATATTCTCTGCAAATAATTTAGTTGAAGAAATATAAAAAACTTCTGAAATTTGCATTAAAAAAAACAACTATCCGGAATTAATCAACGTATCCAAAAAGCAAAAACGTGAAACAAACAAAATAATATAATATAACGATGGAAACAACTTCAACTTTATCACCACCACAATTCCTTATGTCGAACACATCAGAGAAAACCTAATTGGATTGTGGGAACTACTCATGAAGAAACACATCGTCGACATACATACCATAAT
Organism: Limulus polyphemus; assembly: GCF_000517525.1. NCBI lineage: Eukaryota > Metazoa > Arthropoda > Merostomata > Xiphosura > Limulidae > Limulus > Limulus polyphemus. Next base: position 3,171 of record NW_013743431.1, read on the forward strand.
AATACAATAGCCAGGAAGTAAAATCAAGAATCTCATTACAAATAATTACCCCACGGAAAATACAAACAATGAAGTCATCTACAAAGTTAAAGGCAGCTCATGTAAACACTTTTATATTGGAGAAACTGGGAGAGAAATAAACCACAGTCTTAAGAAACATCTTAAAGGACTCTCACTCACATCTTAACGAAACAAAACATTATCACTGAAAAGAATGTCAAACCACCCGAAGAGAATCAGACATCAACAGAAGAAATATAGAAATAAATACATTGTAGCCAAAACGAAATAAACATCCAGAACCACCTTATCTATGTTAATATTTTATCCGCCTTATTTTACTAAAAATACTAATTTAACGACACCTACAAGCTTGTCCTCCCCATCACGTGTCTGTAATGCTCTATGAAATTCAACTGTCTTTTCGAATGTAACATTTACCTAATAATGACCCGATACTATTGGTCGAAACGTTGTAATAATTAAATTTCAGAACTTGCCTGTTGTAAATATTGCTATCATTGTATTTTTGAAGTAATGATCCATTTTTTGTGTTTATTTATAGCCTTTATAACTTATTTGCATTTCATAGTATTTTGGTGTAACAATAAGATCACTGTTTTTCTATGCGCTTTATTGATGATATAGAAGGTATGAGGTATTTGTGAATATATTTTGGAGGCTCCCCATTTCCCCAATTGCACAGCTTTAAGTCTGTGGACTTATAACGCCAAAAGCTGAGCTTTGATACTCATGGTGAGCACATAACAGATAGCCTACTGTTTAGTTTTGTGCTTAACTACAAGCAAACATATAAAATATTTAAGAGTAGTTCCAATTTGAAGTTACCATTCTTAAATTTTCAAATGTTTAACTATTACTTATTAACTTATTAACTATTGATGCTTATCTGTATCCGCTGAAGTGAACTTTCCTTTGCTGATTTCTTTCTGTGCAGACAACGTTCATTTTCGGTGACTTAGTGGCAAGTCTGAGAGTGCTTATAATACCAAAAATCGGGTTTAAATACCTGCAGTTAGCAGAGCACGGATAGACTATTGTCTAGCTTTGTGCATAAATATAAACAAACGTTTTCATTTTCGTACTACACGGATAGTATTTTATTTGGGTTATTCATTCTTTTGAAATCTTCTCAGTATTTACGTGTTTTACCAAAGATGATTTTATGCCTTATTAGGATACTGAAGTATACACGTGTATATTTGCCACAACACACACACACACACACACAGATGTTGCTTACAGAATGCTGTCGCGTTTTCATTGCAGATCGTTGACCTTCCAGATAGTTCACAAAACTGTACTGTTATCTATGAGCACACGTACTCAACACTATTAACACAAAATAATAACATACAGTTCAACACACCATAAATTATTGAGGAGAAATATAAAAATTACGTTCATGCTATTTTACGTGCATCCCTTGAACACGTACATAGATGTTTTACCAAGGGAATCTTGTAGTTCTGATTTTCAATGAGATTGTGACTGACAGTTGGGCTAGAAAGACGAATTTGGGTAAAAGTAAAGGGTACAATGGGAAGCACCGTTTATATCATCATGTACTAATTGTGATTTCTGTTGAGCATAAACGTATAAAGCAAGAATATTTAGTAACTGCAATATTTAGCTTGGTCTAGTCACTTGATTATAACAGTTAGAATGTTGAGTAGTAATTGTTAATGGTCTGGAACGTTAGCGTCTGCCAAGGTTAAAGTGATAGCTATAATACCTAGAACACCACTAACACTGGTAGAAATAAGATAACCCTCCATGAAATTCCACCTGATAGTCTGAAAAACATAGCTCCGTTTCGGCTGTTGATTGGTATAGTCACACAAGCTGTAAATAACGTATTTTCATAAATATTCTCATGTCATATAGTTCTTGTACTACTAGCTCTGATGAAGCCGCAATAGCGAAACGTTGGCTGAAACATAATTTTTTACCATCCTCTGGAGAGTAAAGATCATTTTCATTTTCTAACTTTATTGCCAAAATGTCTAAATTCTTCTAGTTTGCACTACAATTCTGGAAAAAAAACAAGAAAATATTAGGTATCAACTGATCTCCACCAAGAATGTTGTTACGCAGCCTGGTAAAGGTAATGGTGGCACTAATTTAAAAGTTCTGGTCGTAGGTCACCAATTAATCTTCGCCGCGTTTTTTACGATATATATTCTGAAAACTATTGCAAATGGCAAAATAGCGAATCAAATGTTAAATTTTCTCAATCAACTGAAACTAATTTTATGTACAAAATATAAATTTCTAATCAATAACTAAAACAGGTAAATTCTAAGTCGAAAGGTAATATTGTTCATATTTTTTTCTAATTATTTGATTTTCTTAAAGTTGAAACTACTAAGTGTTTAGTAAGTTTGTACTAAATGCACGCAATTTGTTTAAAAATTTTAACTGTGAGATGAAAATAATTAAACAACGACACCCCCCCCCCCAGTCAAGTAAGGGTTAAAAATCCGCTCAACACTGGGGCTCAAGATCAATGAAGCTGGTCTACACAGCTTCCCATACGTCATCCTAAACAGTCTGAATGTGGCTGCAATCAGTTAACCTCATCAATGTGTTTTCCTACTTAGCTGATACAAACTAAAATAACCGATAACAGTATTAGTAATTTTAGAAGGCTAGGTCGTGATTCAGTCATCACAGTGTTGGCTAAAGAATGAAGTTCTAGAATACTTGTCGAAGTGCTGCAGGACTTCTTTGAACAAGACAAACACTTTCTTTACAAAATAGAATGTCTTGGACAAAGGCTGATCATGTGAAGTAATTGATTATCGCTATTATAACAATGGCACTAACTGGAAGTAAAGAAAACCGTACTTGACTTAAAGAAACTGTATTTTAAAGAGGATTAAAACGTTATATTAGAAATGGAGAAAACAACCAAGAACTCGAAAAAGTTAAATCAAATAGAAGAAAAAGTAAAAAGACATCACGATAAATCCCGTCTTCTTCATGTTTGAACTCTGTCTGAAAGTTTTCAAACTGTTCTCACAATGACAGAATTGAACAATGAAAAATTATAAAATTGGATCACTAGTATTCAAGAGTTATTGCTGTCTCGTGTAATGATCACTCGAGATGATATGGGCTACAACAGAATTATCTGACGAAATAGTACACAAGATCTTTAACTGAACAGATTAAAATACATGGCTCAAATAGAGCATGATCTAGTCCGAAGTTTGCAAGTTCTGAATAAAATTATGTTTTGTTTTCAATATACTCTACAGGAGAGTGATGTGATTGGTATTTGCTGACCACATACATGAATTATACTGATGGTATTAGCTAGGAGTAGTTTCACGGAGTACTTTGGTATCTTGTCCAGATACGGCGTGGGTTGGACATGTGGTTGAGCTCTGGATTTTGGAACTATTGAACGACTGAGTTTGATTTCGTGCAATACCAATAAATTGTCCCCACTCTTTAAGCTGTGCATGCATTATAAGAGTGATGGCCAGTCATTTAGTGTGGATGGTTGGTTTTAAGTAAGGTTACTCGCTGCCTTTTGTGTCGTCTGTAGTTCAAAATTAGGTACAATGGCAAATAGTCCTTTAATAGCTTTGCAAAAAAAAAAAAAGAACGACAAGAAGCAAAATAAACACACACAATCTTAGACCATTATCACCTGACCTAGAGTATTATTGTATTGATCATCTACTTTTGAAAGATTCCCAACTAAATAACATTAAAATTAAATAAATAAACTTTTAAATTACCAATGAAAGTAAGTCACTGGAAAAAACATTTCAGCAAAAATACAGTATACCTTGTTATGAATGTATTATTATTAAAATATAATGTGAATGACTATATATAACACCCTAGTCATTCTCTTCTGAGAAATGGGGAACCTTTTTCTTCTGGCGTTCAATGTGTTGCATTCTTCTTGACCAGTATTGTAGAAGAGTTAAAGTGAAATCAGCAAGAAAACAATTTAAACATGTTCTGTTAAACTGAGATATTGTTTCAAAATTATACATGACTCAGGTCCTTTGTCTGAACGTAAGATGAATGAAAAAACAAAAAATAACTGGTCCTTATCAGTTTCTCTTCGGAAGTGATTAAGACAAGAATAACTTAACAGAACTGTTACATCTATATGCACCTAATAAAGAGGTTTAGGATCACCATGGATAAAACTCAAATTCCGCATAACAGGCATACAAGTTATCCTAGATAAGAGCCTCACAGATACCACTGTGGAAAAATTAAATCGATAAGGAATAAAACTTATACCACAAAAAAGGTACTGGTAAATAGATGGGTTGAATGTTCACAGAGGTTTGGGTTGAAATACCTTTCTTGTAGTGATTTTGAACTTTGATCGAACATTTATATAGTGTAATTCACCAGAAGAAGTGTGTTCTGACGTAAAAGTTTGTAAACATTAAAATTATCTGTTAATCATTTTAAAATTCTTTATGATATAACATTTTACTTCTCTCATCTGTTTGTGAGCCCGACAGGCCATATCTCAGCTAATAATCCCATTAGTTTAAAACTACTAGACTATAGGACCAGAAGCAAATAGTGTCAAAGAAACTGATAGATAATATCATCATGGTAGTTGGCAGTTTACAACTTTAAATTACAATTATAAATTCACATAAAATAACATGTTTGTTTGTAATTAAACACAAAGCTACACAATGGGCAATCTATGGTCTGCCTACCACGAGTATCGAAACCCGGATTTTAGCGTTGTAAGTCTGCAAACATACCGCTGTGCCGCTGGGGGGGGGGCGAAATAATGATATCTTAAAGCAGTGAGCAGCACTGATGACATAATTAGACGATATTAGAGCACCACCACAAAGAAATCGTTCAGATATTCCAAACTTTTTCGATATTCCAACCTAAAGTGTGATTGATATATAAAGCTTATATGACATTTCACACTATTTTTAAAGTTCTTATCTATTTTTACTCACTCTCAACAACAATAATAATTTTCGTATCTTGGTAGGAGTAGTTGTTCTTATTGTAACGTTGCTACTTCTTGATATTTAGTTTCTAGAAGTAATGAAAAAGATTGATAATTTTTAAATCTTACCATCTGTACTCTCTATTACTTAAGCATAATCATTAAAACAATTAAAACCATATCCATCTATATTTGTATTTTTTAGATAATGTATCATCGCCTGTAACCAATAATAAGCCATTACTTACACAGGTTCATTTATGAACTTTTAAGATTCGACAAAAACAATAATTAGATTATTTCTATTTTGGAAGAAATCAAATTATATTTCTTTTCCAGCTTTTGTCACTTTATTGTATTTTTTTATTTACAGTATTCCCCTAGTAATATAATTCAATTATATCAAGAATTCCCCCTACACTTTATTATTTATGTTATTCTCATGTGAAGTTTATAGATAGTTATTTTATACCAATCGTTTGCTTATGGTGGATGGTGATGACATAAATTAGCTGAACATTAATAGCATATCTGACTATGGAACCGAGTGCCTGCGACTTCAAACATGTTACTTTGATACATACTTTACACTTTTATCTGTTGGTGTATTATAAGAGTGACAGTTAATCTCACTATTAATTAATGAGAATTTACTTTAAGCGGCAAGTGCTGCCAATTGATGATCCTCGTTCAATAGCAGAAACTGGTATGATTTAGTAATAGTATTGGAAGTGGTTGCATAGCATCATCTACACGTGACTGTCTTCTTGAATGCTTTTTAGACAATCATCTACTTGGTTGGTGTCTTCGAGTTCAATGTAAACTAGAATTACCAAACGAAAATTGTAGTGGCTTGATGATGGAATACATGGTCTTTACACTGCAAGGATCTGGTAAATGTTGCTTGTAAGTACTGTTGCTGTTTTGTGATACTTCTGAGGCATGTGAGGTGTATATAGCTTTGAGGGTGTCGGCAAAAGTACATCCTGTAACCAGTATCAAACAGATATTTTGTATCATTTCAATCTTATTGGGTTGTGTAACTCTCATATTGATCATCAGTAATCGATAAAGTTTCTGTATACTATAAGCAGGAAATGTTTTTCAGCACTATTTTCTTCTGAAATTTGGAATGCATTGATGCCTTTGGCATCTGCGGTTAACATGGTGTTAACATAATTTGTAAAACTGAGTTGTCTATCAAAGGCTGCTTCCACGTACTGCAGATAGAAGTGTCTACAAAAGATGGTGATGACTTTTCCCCATTATCATGACTGTTTTTGAGTGTGCAGAACATGACTATGTATTTAATAATTCAGCTAACGGATAGTTATGTCTTATTTTTAATATCAGCTTTGCTTAAGCCATGTGATCACACCAGGATATCATTGGCAAAGGTTATCACATGACATATATCTTTAACGTCAAGCCAAACTAGATCTAGGGAGTTGACATTGAAGAGGATTGGCAAGAGTTTTTTATCCTTGATACAGACCAGTGTTGAAAGTAATCCAATATGATTGTTAGATTCCATTCTTCATAATACAATTTCTGGTTGTTAGCGTAATTACAACTCATCCATATTACACATGTTACACTGATGCATATTCTGATCACTTCGTCAAAAACAATGGGCAGCTGAACTATACCGAAGGCATATTCCAGATCTAAATTTACTGCTAGGTATTTTGACCATTTTTTCTTTCTCTATGATACTCATCTAATGATGATTGTAGTAATGGTTCATTGTGAAAGACAGGCATTAGAGCTACAACCTTCTATGGCATCTTTGTGGAGCGATTATTTGAAGATCATTAAGATAAGAGAGATCCTTTGGAAAAATCGTCAATCTATAATTCAGGCATAATGCTTGTTACCCAGCTACACACTGATGTTCCAATACTGACTTAGATTGTCTAAAAGTTATTAAAGGGGAGATCATCATACCATCTAGATCTGGAACTGTATCTTTCGTTGTATTTATGATTCTTTATATATTTTCCAAGCTAAATGTGGTTTCAATATCAGAATTTTTGTCTCTCCTATTATCATGTCCATCTTTGTTGATGTCTATGAGCATGAAGGCTTTACTTTCGTCTTCAGCTGTATTTATTGGGTATCATCATCACTGTAAATGACTGATTTCACCATGTAATTTTTTGTGTGTGAGCCATACATTTGTGGATGCACCAGAATGATGTACTTCTGAGATTGGACTTCATGTATAGTTCATTTTATTTTATGTCTGTATTTTGGGACTTGATTGTCTCTAGAGATTACTGGATCTATTATGTGCAATCCCTGCCTCTTTTACTTGTACTTACCCGCAAGAACTCAGTCTTGGCTTGATTGTGTGATTTCCAGGCTTTTTAAGTATTCCATCAATACGGATTGTTCACTATGCAGAAGCATTGACATGATTTTACTCAATGGTGGAGAAATAGTTGATGGTGCTACCAGAAAGCTTGAAACACTTGCTTGAGATTTTATACCACTTTGTTTTCTTGTCTTCACGTGTACGTCACTGGAGACATTATCCATCTATTATAGTAGCGATGACACTCAAAGTGGCATTAACGAAAGCTTGTTCTATATAGGAATGTCTATCATCTTGGTGCTCAATGATTCTGGTTTTCCTCAGTTTAGCAATATTAGATTCATGGTTATACCATGGAGATCAGAATATAAAACCTTTGCCAATGGTGATTTCACTTGCATCCATATTTGTCATTAAAGTTTCCTACTGCTAGATACGTAGGAATTGTGCGACAGGTCAGGTAGGAAAAATCAATCTACAGCATTATGTGCTGTATTATATTTCGTGTACACATGACTTGGGTTTGTACGGGTAGCTTCAGGTGGGCTATCTGGACGGTGATTGTTCCAGTGAAAGGTGTCATGAAGTTCATAATGGATGTTGCTGTCGTGTCAATCTACAATGTCTATCAAATCTTCTTGGTAAGCATTTGGCTTGAAGTAAAAGCTGATGACAGTGAACTTCTAAGGGTAAGACAAAAAATGTCTCATGAACGTTGTATGTATATTTCAGAAGTACTTGTTGATGTATATATATTCAATTTGCATTTCTGCCCCCTCGCACGAAATCGTGCATAAGAAACCGTGAGATTATATAAATCAATATATGGACATGTGGACAGACTGATTGCTGTTAACCTGAAAACTTACACTTAACTGTTTTTAAACAGATTAAAAAACATTACGTTAAGTTCATGTTCTAGTTCTTTGCTGTATTCCGTATGTAGATGTTTAAAATTGTTGTCGAGAACCTTGAATATCTTATGTCGAAGAAGTGATATTTATTACCATCTATAAAATCTATATTTCATTTCCTTGAACAAATTCGTTCATCCTTAGATCTCCGTCTGTGTATACATTTCGTGTGGGTGCTCACACTCTAAAAGATGGAACAAAATATGATGTAGAAGACGTAAAAGTCCATGAACATTATCAACCTTCTAAAAACTACCACGATATTGCTCTTATAAAGGTTAAACAAGCAGTCAGACTAAGTAATAAAGTTACACCAGTCTGTTTACCTGGGCCTTCTCTTGTTGATGAAGACTTTATTGGAAGAAAAGCTACTGTTACTGGTTGGGGAGATAAGTCATTCGGTAAATTTCAATTTTAAAATTTACTCTTAATGATTATTGTACCCGAAAATACCTTTGGTTTTCTAAGTTTAGATTTCAAATATTACCTTCTCAGATAATGGATTATTATTATTATAGCCTCCAATGGAACAGCGGTGTGTCTGCGGACTTACAACGCTAGAAACCGGGTTTTGATACCCGTGGACAGATAGCCCATTGTGTAGCTTTGTGCTTAACTTCAAGCAAACATAAATTAATTATTATTATAACTACTTCACGATGTTATATTAATGAAATAACTGTTCAATTATTTTAGAGTAATAAGGATTAATTATATTATTGCAAAAACAAGTTAATTGTAAATGTCTTTTTTTACACTTTAAATTGTTCATTGCAGCTCCAACTAAGAGGTATGTATGAAATAGCATTTCAAATATATCTTTTGTCTTCTACAAGTCACTGTCAAATAAACTTTCATTCAGTACCATAAATAATCAGTTTGGCTGGACGATGGCAGACAAAATATTCTGTTAAACGCTATTTATATATGCTTTTTGTTTGTTTGTTGTTTATCGCAAAAGCTACACAATGAGGTATTTGCGACCTGTCCACCGCGGGAATAAACTCAAGATTTTATCGTTGTAAGTTCGTAAAATTACTACTGACCTACCGAGAGGCATTTGTATGTGCAGTATAATATTTTAAAAGATACAGCGTCGAACAGTTGGAAAACAGTAGGCCTAAAAAGTGTTCTAAAAACAATTAAGTTAATTACAGATGTGTTTTACGTTTATTTTAATTTGTTCATTTCAATTTGAAATAAGATGGAGGAAAATAGCATTTGAGACCTATATATCTCCCACAAGTCACTTCCTAATAAGCTTGTCGTTAAACACCAGAACTCATCAGTTAAAAGGAATGTGAAAGAAACAACTTCTGCAGTTACTTTTAGGCCTATTGATTTTCAAATATTACGCATTATGTCGGTATTTAGATAGTACCTTTTAATTAATTCTGTTTGTTTAAAGGCGATTTTTTTACAGAAGACGTTGCAATGAACTAGACTTAGGCTTAAAAATAAAAAAAAACAGTTTTGTATTTTCTGTAATTTTACTATAGGTTCACATAAACTTGTGCTACAACTGTGTAAAACTGCGGTAGTTTATTAATGATGTACCTTTCTTTAGATGTGTAGGTTTGATTATAGTTGACGTGATCTGCTATTGTTGTAAAACAAATTGCTTCTTAACTTCACATGTTAACTTAAAAAATATTCGATGTTTAAAATGTTTTCAGGAGGAGTGAGCAGTAAAGTACTTCAACAAGTTTCCATCCCTGTTGTGTCCAACAAGGACTGCAACAGCGTTTACACAAAAGTAGCGTCGTCACAGTATCCACAAGGTATCACTAGAGGGCAGGTCTGTGCCGGATTGTCTGAAGGAGGCAAAGATGCATGTCAGGTAGCAAGAAAGCTTAGCTATTAATTTTTCTTAATTTTGTTTAACGCAAACTGGAGTTTATTACATTTTTATATACGTAAATAAAATAACGACCTATATATTCATAAAATTTAACAATGACGTATTTGCCTTTAAAAATAAAACAATTGAAATTTCTAAAAGATACCAAAAACCATTATATTATTTCGTAGCAAAGTGAATAAGAAAACATATATTTAAATATGTGGCGCTGTTTAAACTGGTTGTATTCGAGAAACATACCTTTCTGGTGTTAAAATATTACAAATGTACTTAGGTGTTGATTCATCAAAAGTTCTTGATAATAATATATATCATTTATTTTAATGCTAACCAAATGTGCTAATGTAATTACATGAATAGTTCTAAGCAATAATTTTTAAACAAAAAGATATAGTTCATAACTAACTTAAATACTCACTTGATCATATTAAAACACATAATGGAAAAACAGTGCAATTTCTAAGTTCTTCTGAAAAACCTAAGATGGAAACATCACTGACTGCCATTCCACACCAGCATGTCGTTTTCCCATCATTAGGTAAAAAATATCCATAAGTGTTGAAGGATAAGCTGATGGTTCAGAAATAGGTCTGTGGGCTTCTCACGCTAAAACTTTGGTTTCTATGCTCATGACTGGCACAGCACAGACAGTCCATTTTGTAGCTTTATGTTCAACAGAAAACAAACAAATTGATAGCTAAATAAAATAACGACCTCTATCACCAGAATGTATATTTATTGGATTCAACTGGATTAGTGAACTGGTAGGAAATTGATAGCTCCTGGCGAAGCTGTAAGAGCGAAATATTGAGCTAATAAAGTTACATTCTGGTATTTTAGGGTGATTCTGGAGGACCTCTGGTGCTACAAGATAGTGGACGATGGACATTAGTGGGAATTGTGTCATTTGGATTTAACTGTGCTGAAGCAGGGTACCCTGGAGTTTATACTAGGGTCTCGCACTATATAAGATGGATTGCTGCAAACACTGACTTAGGAAAATAATTTATTTGATTAATTTGCCCTCTTTTAACCAACAATAAGTTATCGTAAAGAAGCTTACCATTCAAATAAGATTTTTAAAATTTAAAATTGCATTTTAATTGTGAGCTTAAAATCTCTGCATAACTAAAACAGTCATAAAGAGTAACGTAATCATTTAATTTTTATGTTAAAATATTGTATTTGCAAATATAGATTACAGTATTTCAGTTAAAAGCTACATTTAGTTATACAACATTTTTATATCGATATATTTCAAAATCATAATATTCACATCACGCTATCAGCTATATATGTTTTAATGTAGAGTTTAGAAACCTATCATGAAAGTAAAATGTTCCAGTAAATAATACTGTAGTGTTAGAATGGCTCTATCGTTCAGTGTTACGTTTATTTTATTATGATGAATTATTGCATTTTTGAAAAAAAAGGTACTGTTCGTTTAATTATATTAATTTACTATACCTTCAGTCTTATTGTATCAATCCATTTAGGTAAATAAAGGTTTGACATTTAATTCATCTTTATAGTGGGTCCTCTTTTGATCGGTACATCCTAACGTTGACGTGATATTACTGCTCGTAATGCTGAAGTTAGGAGACTGGCTGTTGAGATTATGATATCAGAGATGAAGTTAGGAATTAATTTTTGAGCTTCAAAGAGAAAACATGTAACCATTTTACAACAACTAAAGAATTAGACTTCAAATAACAGCCAGTGTTTCCTGGCAAAGCAAAGACATTAACAAGGATCATTTTCTTCGAGAGAATGAAATTATGGATAAATTCAAATGAAGAAAAATATTAAAGGCGAGTACCCGACTAATGTAAACGTGTTATACAACAAAATGGGTAGAAGATATGTTTAACCAGATCAAAGTATTAGGAGAAATATCAAATGTAAAACTCCTTATGAAATACTTAAGCACACAATTTAAAAACGTTGATCATTCGAGTGTTTTCATTATTTATTTACACAAGTACCTTGACTTTTTAGCCTTTCAATATAATGTACAGAACGTTACAGAATTGTTTCGAACACTGTACTCAGCACCGCTAAAAGACTACCATTTACCAAGTACAGGAGAATGTAGCTTATCATTGAAAACTTACGAGTTGCTAAAAAAATAAAATGAGTTAAAGTGAAGGAATTACATTGTGCAATGGTGTAGCAAGTGAATGAAAAAACCTTTTGATAAGACTGGAGTAATAGCTTGGGTTAACGCTCAAGATCTATTTCGATTTCCAAAAAAAGAAAAAAACAATATTTAGCATTAAAGTAAGTTCTTCAGATAACAAAGAAGTATAGAAAAAACATTAAAACAGTCAATACTTAGAGCTGGATCAATAGATGTCACTTAAGGCAAAAACTGAAGAAAGATCAAGACCCTGACTAATGATATTATTTCAGAATAACATCTATACAACACAGCATCTGGAGAGTTTTAGTCCATCATAAAGCTCTAAGAAAATGTTTAAGAGAATGTTCAATCATAAACCCTAAAAAGTGAACAAACGTTTAGGAAACCAAGTTAAGTAAGCTTACGTGGGTACAAACATTTAAAGCACAACTAGCATTAAATTAGCTTAAAAACAAGCAGAGCCTGTAAATACAGAAATTTAGATGTATTAAAACAAAAAGCATTGGGCAATATATTACTCTACAAATTACAATTCTCTCCATCCTTCTGACATAGGACATGGCCGCTTGATGACGTTGCTGCAGATTAGAAGATACAGAGCTTAAACAGTGACATGCTACTGAACACTCTAAGCACTTTTAGCTGTGGAGGCATTATAACCATGATAGTCAATTCATTATTTGGTTAAGATTAGCCAACTGGTTGTGGCTGCTGCTAATTGGTTTTACCTTCCCTGATGAGTAACTTTAAATTATGATTGGATGTGTCTTTAACCAATGTGTCACATAAGGTTTCGTTTAGGTTGAAGATACTAAATGTGAAAATACCATTATAATTCCTTGCATTATTAACTTATGAGACGTTTTCTCAGTTCAGCTGTAATTTGATAACAGCTTCTGTAATCCATGTTTGATTCATAGAGGTTGTACTTATATTAGTAGTGTTGGAAACACATTCCAGTTCATCAAGTGTTCCAGTTAGCTAATGATACTATTTCTCCTTATATTTCCCCACGGATGCTATATTTATTGTGGATAATAACAGCTTCATTTTACTAAAACAGTTACAAATGTGAATATAGTAACCATTTATATGACTTGGTCTCGCTTATTTTCACTGCCGATACTCAAACTCATCTGTTTCAGAATAACTGCAAGAGGTGTTTAGCACTTTATAATTATAGTTTTTGTAACTTTTTTAAAGAAACAAAATACGAAGAGGTTTGAGATTTTTCAAAAATACTATAGCTGGTATTCTATTGTTTTTCTGAACACATTTCTCAATCTTCTAGCATTACCTCAAAAATATTGATAAAGTGTTTTCTAACCAGATTAGTTTTATATTACTTGGTAACTCTCTTCATTAGCAGTCTGAATTTATCACTATCTATTAAAGTAACTAACTGAAATATATATACTATAATTAGCCTGTATAGCTTGTCTATATTTAACATGCATAAATTAAATTTACTGGGACATTTTCCTGTACTTTTGTCAGCTAACACTTACCTTTTGACTTGGAATTCACTGTTTTGTGGCGAGTCCAATCTTTGAACATTAGCAAATGCTTCTATGGTATCCCCATCTTATATCATAGTTAGTTTTCTTAGTTGTTTTGAACATCATATGTTAAGAGGACATTAACCGTTTCTATCCTGGAACGCAAGATTTTCTATTTTCCAAATAGAAGATTTTAATGTTTAGAATAACCCTCAGTATATCAAATATTGCAAGGAAAGGACTACTACTTGCTTTATTTATTTTTCTAGAACATTCTACTGACTACATTACATGTCTACTATCATTCTCTTCCATTAGGAACAGCATCCAAAGAATGTTGCAATATATTAACCAATTTTCATTAAATACTTTGGGCATCTTGCTCAGCTTGCTCTATAGTTTTAGAAGTCACCTGTGCTTTATCTGTGTCGAAGGCAGTGGCTGCTCTTGTCTCTTAAACTACGTAGTTTGAAGATGTTGGTTTTCCTAGCTGTGTTTGCTTGTCAGACGTACATCAAGACACCATCAGACAAACATAACACAGATCGAAAATTTGAACTGACAGATCTTGATAGATGAGCATCAACACGGGCATAGTGCAATCAGATCTTAAAATTATCCTGCAAAAATCAAACTCTGTCACAAAACAATCGAAGGATGGGTAACCATGGGTTGTCATTTAGGACTTTTAATAACACACATTCACACAAGTAAAATCCTGAGTGAATCCTGGTTTAAATAGAATAAACAATAGGCTAAAGATCAATGGAATAATGTGGTTCAGTCAGATGAATATTTTTATACGATTACCATCAAACTGTCTCTTCTCTCAATATCGTCGGTTTCCCATTGTTTCTATAGTTAAATACTCTATCATTACTTAAAAATTAATTCAGACCAGGTTTTCTCCATAGCGAACATTTTATTCCCAAACGGAACTGGTCTATCTCAATGCAGTAAGTCATACTGCTGAGATTGACAAAGATTGGTTCAGTAAACACGAGGAAGAGTTTATACATCTAACTTGGCCACCACACTCGCCAGGTTTAAGTGTTATCGCCCTCTACGGTTAGTTACTGAAACAGAGTTCGAAGTAGATTTCCTGCACCTACATAACTTTACCAAATAGTAGAAACTTTGATCAAAGAATGGTAAAATATAATATTTTCTGACGCACAACACTTTGTTTCATCAAGTGCTGTATTATCTGTTCCTGGTAGCCCAAATTTCATAATAGTAAATGAAATGTAAACCTTAAGTATTACCATTCGTTTTACAACCCCTGTAAGCCTTTAGTATAATGATATACAATTTGTTTGCACAAATGTTTTGTCATTATGCTAAAATATTAAGAACATGTTTTGAGAGTTTAACTGTTATGCATGATACTGGTAATGAATAAGGACTACAATATCATTATCAATGAACAGATCTATAAAAGTCAAATTTAGCACATAATGAAAACTACAGATGTAAGATATTTTTAGAAACGTATGAAATAAAGCTAAAAAAAAATATATTGTAAGACAGAAATGGTTTATATATGTTGGATGCATATCATCAGAATTCTGAATTTCTCTGTGACTGTTTTTTTAAATTTACTTCTTGCTCCAAGAATTATATATATACAGACCTTTAAAAAGTGAAGTTTTAGAATGACGTAAAAATATTTTGAGGGTATGAAGTCGAATATTTAGACACATGAACAGATTGACGACTGTTCATCTAGAAAAAGAAAAATACCCAATAAAAATCATTGTTATAGGAAAACACTCTATATTTTATTCTCTTAAAGATATCAGTGAATCGGTTATGAGGGTATGAAGTTGTGTATTTAGACACATGAACAGATTGACGACTGTTCATTTATAGATATTAGGTCAAAAAGAAATTAATGTCGGTTTTTTCAGATGAAAATACCCGAACAACATATATATCAAAACAAAACATTGATGATCCTTTTCCATCTTACACTCAGGTTGTTAATGCCCTGGTTATAGAAATCACTTGGCTTTGAAGCAATAAACATGTATATGTCCTCTTTAACATTTTCACACTTGCATATGTTTTCCCATTAAGATGATGTTGCAGCTAACGAAAAAGATGGTCATCTGATGGTACCATATCTAGAGAATATGGTGGGTGGGGGAAAAACTTTCCAACCCAACTTCATAATCTTGTGTTGCGCCAAACGTGCCACATTTGGACGTGTATTGTCATGGAGAAGAAGAACACTTTTCCGATTGACGAGTGAAGAGCGTTTCTGATGAAGAGCTTGATTTAAATGTTCCAGTTGCTGATTATGAATCTCTACATTGACAGTTCGCTGTGGATTGAAGAGTTCTAAATGAATTACTCCTTTGATGTCCCACCAAGTGCAAAGCATCACTTTCATCAGATAGAATCCAGGTTTTATGGTAGGAAGTGGTTTTTATCTAAGACTGAGCCATTGTTTTTGGCGTTTAATATCCGCATAGAGAATCCATTTTTCATCACCGGTGACAGTTCTATCCAAAAATGGTTCATGCGCATTAGCCCCCCAGTGGTATGTCTGCGGACTTACAACGCTAGAACCCGGGTTTCGATATCCATGGTGGACCGAGCACAGATAGCCCATTGTGTAGCTTTGTGCTTAATTACAAACAAACAAACAGTCATGCGCATTACGCGACAGAGGAGACGAACTAACATTCAAACGATGGAAATGATGACCATTCTTCTTTATGGAGTTTTCCTATATTCCTTTGATGTTTACG
>NW_013743432.1:0-2957 GCF_000517525.1 Limulus polyphemus
TTTTCTTTATGTACAGTTACTGTTCATTATTTGTTTTTACGAGGATTTTAAATTTTCCTCCATTCAGTGCACGGTCCTTAATGCTCAGATTTTATCTTTAAACGTTCTTATATGCAAGCTTTAAGTTTTAACTGCAGTTATCCGATCTTTAAACGTAAATTTAAAACTTCAATTGTAGTAGTACATAAACATAAGTGTTCTTCAGGTAATATTGTATCCAACTCCAGGTTGTGACAAGTTCGCAAACGCGACGTAGGCAAATTTAAAAGCAACGTCATTCTCCAACACCAAGAACCACGCGCCGAATGAGTGTAATGAGCCTACAAATAGAGGACGATTTAAAACTCTCACAAAAGGCGTATAAAAAAACAGGAACAGCGCGTAAAGAAAAGCCTATTGATCAACGTCCTTTAACTAAGGTTAAGCGAACAGAAAAGTTAAGTTCGCTTATCACTAATTCTAAGCGTTTGAGCTGTTGTAATCGACAAAAAAAACAAAACTCGTTTATTAACCGCCTATTACATCATCTCAAAACAAAGAACAAATTTGAATTTCAAAACAGTTGTCTGTTTAAAAGTTTTGATTTTTTTTCCAAGATGTTTCCAGAATTAACAAAACGTATTTGTGAGGGGGTCTTGGAGTTTATTTCTTTGTTTTTAAAGTACGATACACTATCGCTATTTAATAAATAAGTAACAGAAATCGTATCATCCCGCATTAAAAAGTAATCTTTGAAAAAATTTTAATAATTTTGCGTATTATTCTCGCATCATATATAGTTTTTAAGTCGCGCTGACAGAGTTTTTCAACTAAGTTCACCGAAATATCTTACGCATAATAATGTTTATCGGGCCTAAATCTCACATCTCAAATTTTTTAGACATCCAAACATCTATTGAATGAAATTATGATTTCTGCAGAAATTTTTTTGTATAGTTCCAATTGAATAATAAGTTGGCAAACAAACAACAAAGTATAAGCATAATAAAGTGATTTATTTCGGGAAGAACACACTAGATGTTTCGATAGAACATTGATCAACCTGAAGAAGGCAGACCGATGTTCTGTCCACCAAAATAAATTATTTTATATATATAAATTATGGTATGCCAGCTTATTATTACATCAGCGTAATTTGCTTCCTTACTCTAGTTCCAAATTAATTTTAAAATACTTGATTAGAAATATCAATGTCTGTGTTATTTGTAAATCTTGATAACGAAAAAAAAGACATTGGGTCAGAGTGGTCCGACTTGCCTAATGGCCACACACGGCCTCAAGACTTATTTTTTCCGGCCTGCGGACTCGTGACAGTTCTCATTTGACATCAAACTGCTGACAAAGAAAAAGTTATCGCATTAAATCAGAGTGATTCGACTAGCGTAACAGGGGTCGCATTCGGCCCCACGACCTATTTTATCTGGTCTGGACGCTCGTTTTGAACCGTCGAAGCTCCGTTTGACAACTCGTATCACAAAGTTCCTGTTGAAGAGAAATACCCTATTTCACTGAGTGTGTGTGGTTAGGGCGCTCGACTACAAATCTGAGGGTCGCGGGTTCGAATCTCCGTCACACCAAACATGCTCGCCCTTTCAGCCGTTGGGGCATTATAGTGGTACGGTCAATCCAACTATTCGTTGGTAAAAGTGTAGCCCAAAAATTGGCGGTGGGTGGTGTTGACTAGCTACCTTCCCTCTAGTCTACCACTGCTAAATGAGAGACGGCTAGCGCAGATAGCCCTCGTGTAGCTTTGCGCGAAATTCAAAACAAACCAAACTCATCGGGTGTGTTAGGGTGGAGGAGGTAGATTCCGATAAAGTGAACCTGAATGTGTTACGTTCAACACATTTACAGTTATCATGAATCTTTCTTCAAATTTAAAACAAAGTAAATCTTATTTAGTAAAAATCATGGCCCTCCTGTCCTATATAGGTCAAAGGTTGGACCACTTTGCATTGAATGATAAGCACACAGGAATACCTTTAATAAACATTCAGTAAATAAGGAGAATCGTTTAAAAACGGAGCAGAGAAAATTACGAAACAGACGAAGTGAGGAAACAACGAAGTAATCGTTATACTAAATAGTTCTCTAACTTTAAACAAGTTCACTTGTCTCACGAGGTTCATTAGGGAAAGATATGCGCATAGTTGCCCATCATTTTGAATCCACAGATTATATACAGAGAATGCATCCACCGAATGCACAGAATGCTAACTGGAGAGTGGAATTTGACCATCACTCTTAAGTGAGGTACGTGATTCTGTGGCATCGAGACTCGAATCACGGACCTTTGAATCCATAATTCGGGCACGCGAACCACTAGACAATGCCCGGCCCCCACACTAAGAAAAATATATATACTTGCTATATTGATATTTAAAAAATACGTGAAACAACTTTGATTCTAAGAAATATATTTCTGAAGAAAAAAACACAAAAAAAAACAAAATTTTCTCAATCGCACATTTGAATCAATTCATGCCCCGATTCGTATTTTTCACGATGTTTGTTTAGGAACTGTTTACTAACCTAAAGTTGGTAAATACAGAAAGTTATTAGTATAAGGTTCTAGTTAAGTAAGATAATGTCCACAAGGCACTAGTTAAATAAGATAATGTCCACAAGGCACTAATTAAGCAAGATAATGTCCACAAGGCACTAGTTAAGTGAGATAATGTCCACAAGACACTAGGTAAATAAGATAATGTCCACAAGGCACTAGTTAAGTGAGATAATATCCACAAGGCACTAGTTAAATAAGATAATGCCCACAAGGCACTAGTTAAATAAGATAATGTCCACAAGGCACTAGTTAAGTGAGATAATGTCCACAAGGCACTAATTAAGCAAGATAATGTCCACAAGGCACTAGTTAAGTGAGATAATGTCCACAAGGCACTAGTTAAGCAAGATAATGCCCACAAGGCACTAGTTAAGACAAGATAATGTCCACA
>NW_013743433.1:0-4104 GCF_000517525.1 Limulus polyphemus
TATCCTATGATTCTCAGAATGAGAGTCGAGCGTCTTAATCATCAGGCTATGCCAGGCCAATATGTCCCCGTCCCCGTTTATTAATACTGATGTGAAGTTTTGGCCAGGCACTTGTTTGTTTGTTGGTGTAGAATTAAGTACTCTGTTTTCGTAAGGTTTGAATTCATTTTTAAGTGTTATTATTGTGAATAAGTTGTTTGTGTTGTTGAACCCTGAATGTAGAGGCGTATTAATATGATATCGTTGCAATGTCTTGTTTAATGCTTCAAAAACTTGATTTGTTTGTTTGTTTGAAGTTAAACACAAAGCTACACAATAAGCTATCTGTGCTCAGCCCACCAAGGGTATTTAGACCCGGTTTCTAGCGTTGTAAGTCTGCAGATATGTCTTGAAAAACAGTAAATTTTCCTAAATATTATTCAAATATATAATGCATTATCAGAAAGCATGATGTCATCATAAATTTTAGATTATTAGGTAAACCTGATGCTTCATACAGACTTAATTTAACTGTCAGTAGTAATATCTGTCTCTTTAAAATATCGCTTGTCAATGATCCTTTCCAAAAATTTACTCAAAATTGCCAAATCGGCGATGTTTTTTCTACAGATTTTGTGCCTTTTGGATATTTCAAGTGTCTTGTGACAAATCTAGAGACTTTCACTGCTGACAACAGTTATATTTAGAAAACCAATTCCCAAAATCACTCGCAAGCAGCTCCATAGTGTTAACACAATACATTGTTAATTTGTGGATATAGAAGTTATACAAGTTATCATTTCAGGAGTATCTTCTCATTTTAAAGATAATATCGAATCCTGTTTTTGTTTGAATTATAAAGAAAAGTTTTTCTCGATTTAATTCCATACAGATTTGGTTGATATAATTCTACAAAGGTCATTGTTTTTAATTCATATGTCTATATATTATTCAAATAATATCAACAGTGACATTAATAACTATATAAAATATTTTATCACTAATTTTGTTTTTATCCGTTATAAAACAAAATATACACAACAACTAAGCACTGCCTATAGCATACGAAGTCATGATGTAGAACACTAAGTCTTTCCAACTCAACAGTAGCCACGAAAAGCTGCTATATGTCGATATTTAGACATTCTAAAGACATCAGGAATGTCACTAGTATCCCTTGCTGTACTATACTACACATCATGATGTAGAGTACTATAGGCAATGCTTAGTTGATTTATAACGAATAAAGACAAAATTAGTAATAAAATATTTTATTTCTTTTAATAATTACTTGAATTATAGAAAGACATATGAATTAAAAACAATGACTTTTGTAGATTTATATCATTTTTGAACTGCAAGACTTTACCGAAACAATCAAACTATTTCCTTTCCTTTTGGTATCTTTCAAAATTCACCCTACACAAACGGGTGAAAGACGGATTACATCCAAGGTACTTCGTGTTCCTTCTACGACTACTGACAATGGGACTATTTGATTGATCTACCAAGTTTGTAAGGTCAAAATAACTTATTTAATGGAAGAAGCCTATCTCTTAATAGAGATTTCTTAAAGGGTTTGATAAAACGAACCCGCAAGAAGTAGATTTAGAAAGACGATAGAAGCCTTTTCTAAAGCCCTTTCACTCTGCTTATGCGAGAACCTAGCTACTGTTTACTTGATCTATTACGGCTAACTTCATACTCCATGACAGTTACCTGTAAACCAAAACATCGATGCAGACAAAACAATGTTTACGCATAGAATATGCATGCTGAAGTGCTAAGTGTTCCATAAGTAACCTGTATGTGATATTTGTAGCGAATGCTAATTTTTTAATTCGTCATCTATATATTACAATGAAATTCATTTAGATTTCAAGGTCTGTAAAACGAAATTATCTGATGTTTCCCGAGCCGAAAAATTAAAATTCACTGACTTCCCAGGTTTCCCTGATACGTGAGGACAGTGAGTGTAGGTTCAGCTATTATTAAAATAGTACGTAATGCTATTATGTATTCGCTGCTAATCTTTGTGTGATTGTGACAGACTTGTTATGTAGATTATGCTTCCTTTTGTTTTCAAATATTAATTCTTTGTATTCCAAAAATATTACTATTTTTAGTTTAATGTCCAGAAGTTGACTAGGAACCTGGGGAAACAATCGGGGGAGTTCAGAAACAGGTGTTTCTCGTAGTCCTTTATGTGGTAACAGAGTAAAGTTGTACTTAGAAGACTGTGATGTTGGACTTGCCTGGTGCATGATTGAATTTAGTTGCAAAGGTCGAGCCGGAAGAAGGTCGGAAAGGTGTGAATGATCGAATATTTTATTATCTCACGTAGAGTAAAAGAACTGCCCTCATGAGACTTACGGTCCTTCAGAAAGATGGGATCTCTAAACTCTCAGTCTGGAAACTTTGATGAGGGAAATAACGGGGGCACCCCTAGAAAACCATTTCAACTGGTCAGTACTTGAATTTTATCTTTGGCCAGTGCCCGATGACATCAGAATGGAACTACAGGGGCACTCATACCTTCGCCACATAGCGTTGATCATATTTGGCTCTTTAGAAAATACAATATTTCTATATTTGTTTCGTTGTCAACGGACATGGACTATTTTACGGTGAACTATAGGGAATAACATTCTACATATTTCCACCAGGTTTCATTAAAATCCGATCATTTTTGTTGACTGAGTTAAAGTGTAAAAATAGTGGTAACAGATAGGGACGTTTGAAATTTTTGTAACCTGGCTGTGATTTTAACCCTCCAAAAACTAAACACTTCTAAGTTGTGTCATAGTTCTAAAGTATAGCAGTTTTTGTCCAAATTTATTCTGTCGTTTTCGAGATATTTTGCTTTTAAACACACAAAGAGTTTAAAACATAAAAACCCCTAAACTTTCGATGGTGGAGGTAACTAAAGCAATGTGATAAGAATATGAAAATCATAATCTGTTACTTTGAACGTCATCAGTAGAAAGAATGTAGCGCATTATCTTTGCACTTTTTAAACCAAATTTAGAAGGCACGATCTCCTGTTTACTAGACAGGCGCTTTAACCAACTAAGCCACAGCGCCCTGTTTTCTAACAAAGATGGCACTTTGAACTATCTTCTGCGTCCATCGCAGGAAATGGAACTCTGGATGTTTGCTCTATTCGCCTGCAAACTTACCATTCTCTCCCCGGTTGTAGAATTTCCGATGGGTAAAATTTGACGAAGGTAAGAAGAGACTCACTGGACTCTAGGAACTGACAAATGGTTTGAAGACAGTTAGCTTTAATTAAGAAAGCTGTTGCAGACAGTGAGGAATTGAGAACAATCGAGAACTATATTTGATTCCTCTTGGTGGACACAACGAATAGCCCGAGATAGCTTTGATATAAAATATATTTACAAATATCATATTCTAATTAATCATGACGCTTAAGTTTACTTATGTGGTTCATTTATTCAGATTAGTGATAAATGCTGATATTTCTTTGTTCTAAACCAATGAGAAGTGACAGTCATATCTAATATATTTTAACAATCCACTAATCTTATGCTACGTGAAAGGCATTTAGCTGAATATAAGTTTACCTATAACTGGAAAGACTACAAGCTATTGACCATAAGTAAGTTGTCGGATCCTATGCTACTACCATTTTGCTGAAGGTGTTGGCACGTAAAGCTTACAAGAAAAGATTAAGTATGTTAAAGCCCAAATTTGCAGTTTTTTCCTAAAATAATGCAACTTTTAATGATACAAAGTATAGATATATAGCACAGTCAAGGTGTCAGAACATACGTCATGAACATGTCCAATGGTGAACAGTAACACTTGGGGAGGCAGGGAACTGTCAGTTTTAAGAAACCGCCTTGTGTAATGTATAATATACATGAATTGGACGTAATACGTTTCAATAATGTTTTTAACATGATAACTTTTCAAACTTATTGCTGTAATATCTGGGTATGCAATAAAGAATATCCTAGCTATAGATTTTTATCATTTTTAAATGGTAATATTTTTATTTTACACATTTACGATTATCATTGTTAAGGGAATGTAAACTATATATATAGTAATTAACAATGGAATAGACATAACAGGAATGAACTATGTATACGTTGCTAA
>NW_013743434.1:0-3785 GCF_000517525.1 Limulus polyphemus
ATTCTGGCTACTACACTTGTTTTGGATAGCGGCTATAGTTGTTAGTGTAACGTCGAAGTGGATGCACTGGATTAATGTTTTATCAGTCTCAGATAGAATAGTGAGTTTAAAACAAAAAAGAGTATTTCACATTTTAAACTTCTGATTTTCGAGGTGATGCACGGGAATGGTATATCAATTTACATTACTGATGTTCATACAGATTAAAATAGCACAGTCGCGTGTTTATTCATCAGCATGTCATGATAATGCTTTAGATGAACACTATGACACTTCTTAACAAAACTTCACGGTAGTGCTTGAAATTAACACTTTCAACAACACCCCACTAAACACACTATAACACTTTCAACAATACTATAGTGTTTTAAACTAACACTAACACTTTCGATCAACACTCCATGATAAGCATTAAATGAACAGTATAACATTTTTTATCAAAAACTTCGCAATAATGCATGAAATTAACACTATAACACTGAATCAAAACTTTACGATAATACTTAAGATTAACACTATAACACTTTTAAACACCACTAACAATATTTCATAACAGGAACGTAATTTTCGTTCGAAAAGTGGGCAGAAGGTAACGAAGGCTGGCTGCTATATGCTGGCAGGAAAGAACCCTATAAATCAAAACTATTACTGTCGAAACTGTGAGGGGAGGGGGTATGTCTCCCTGTAAGTTACGATTATGCGCCATAACATCAATTGTCTGAATGAAATTAATGATACGAAATATGTCAAACATGATGAACAGAGCATAACGGAAACGAAACATATAATTTACTTCCCCAAATGCTACATGCTTTACACAAGGTAAAAATGATAGTTGATTTCACCTGGTTAAGTACTGGAGACTATGTTGATACGGAAACAAACAAAGTAATAATATAGATATTAGAGACGATGTTCATACCGAAACAAACAAGGTAACACTATAAGATCTCAAATGTCTTTATTTCTTCTGTTGTCTTCGGTGTGAATTTGTTATCCCTTAAGTTCATTACGATTGATTATTTCCCTATGTATAGTATAATATACAAGTAATAATAATAATAAAAATATCTTGTAAATGTAAAGAGATGTGCAGATGGCAGTGCCAAAAATAATGCAAACAATAATACAGAGATGATACAGCTATGCATAGGCCATCTCTACATGACTTTCAGTATTAAAATTCAGTGTTGCACTTTAAAATGCACTGCACGACTACAAAATGGTTACGAGGTCGGTCAATTCGACCTACCTCGTAGCTAGAATCTGTGATAAACAAGATACGTTTTGATTAAACTTAATTTTCATTGTACGTAAGTCCTAGGCTCTTAGTTACACTACAATGATGCCTACCCTGATATGACCATGATATTATGAAATACAAACTACATATCAACAGTCAGGAATATATAACTTCCAACTGTAGTAATATTAAATTCAAGTATACATTTTACAGTTTAACATTAAATGTTAATATTGAAAGTAATGTAGGAATGACCTACGTATAACTGTATCATCCCTATATTATTGTTTGTATTATTTTTGGCACTGTCATCCCTACATCATTTTACATTTACAAAATGTTTTTTTTTACTTGCATTGTGACGTTTTTTTTCCCTGACTGAAAGTTAGTGTACGCTATGAATGTGTGTGTAATAAAGTTTAATATTATGTGTATTGATTTTTTCACTCCTTCACTTCATACATAATTTTGGTGTTGGCTCCCTAAAGACACCGATTGTATAGTGTACAAAGCATTTAGTATTCTACATTTTACAGTCATCTAATGTTCATCTATTATTGGCTCGTAATTTATGTTTCACCCTGTACTTAGGCTTTTTAAAGGAACATCAGATTTCTGTAAAAAAAAAAAAGCTAATGGTAACATAGTTTACACCAGAATTATGCTGTTTTTTATTACTACTAGCTACTTCGACTAAGCGATGACATTATGCACTGCCCAGTAACACACAGAATGGATTTAGGTTTAAACTTACGTCAGTCATAAAGTAGTTGCAAAGTTATCTCGACTGAAACAGGAAGAAAGAAGAAAGATGAACAATTTGGTGGGTTGGTCATTTTCTGGTTTGGTATCTTAGCGATGGTTTCTTGCCTTGTTTTTTAAGTTTGTTGGGTAGAGAAAGAGATGAATCATCTTTTAAAGTAAAACTCTCTGTCATTGTTGATTTTTTTATCGTGCATATTTGTATTATGCCTATTGAGTACCTTGGCCATCGCTACATATAGAGTCCACAGACTCTATGATACACACACACACACACGTTAGTAAAATAATTAATGATGCTGAAATCTGAACCTTCACTAATGATATGCACACAACATAAGGTGCGGAGCGTGTTCAGCGGCAAATTAACCTTGAACTTACGATACGCAGCCCGACACGCTAAACACTAAGCCACAACCAGCCTAGCTTAATATAATTACTAGAGAACTTGGTTTCTAAGCACATCCAACACAGATATGGTAGTTAGCATTTTGGCTTTGTTCATGTTCGAAGTGGAAGACTTTTTTTTTCTTTGAGCCATCTCGATCGTAATTTAATAAGAAATCAGTAAAACAGTTAACTGATAAGGCAAGACAGTTGTGTCGGGAGTTGTAGATAAAATGCTATCACGAGACTTTCGTGTAACAGATATTAACAGTCTGATTACTCGAAATATAGATTCAATGACACGTTATAAATATACATTAATCCAGGTTTGTATATATATTATCAAGTTAAGGTGATTTGAAAGTGTTCAAAAGATTGATAAATATGTATATGTGTGAATTGTTCTGATAGTCTGTACTTGACTTCTTAATTCCCGAGTTGTAGACAAATATGAACCTTCAACACTTCAGTATTGTTTTCCCTAGTGGTGTTAATGTGAATCTTTTATTTCTACTATTTTGTGATTTTTTTAAAATCTGATTGTTTTCACTTGAACTCTAAGAAATAAAGTGACTTGAACGTTAAGTGTCATTGGTCAATAAAGTGACTTGAACGTTAAGTGTCATTGGTCAATAAAGTGACTTGAACGTTAAGTGTCATTGGTCAAGACCAATGAAACTTAACGTTCATGTCACTTAAAGTGACTTGAACGTTAAGTTTCATTGGTCAATAAAGTGACTTGAACGTTAAGTGTCATTGGTCAATAAAATAAAGTGACTTGAACGTTAAGTGTCATTGGTCAATAAAGTGACTTGAACGTTAAGTGTCATTGGTCAATAAAGTGACTTGAACGTTAAGTGTCATTGGTCAACTTATCGTTGGCTTTCTTGCGTCTGGTCGTACGATAATCTCTACCTCATTTATCAACATGGTGCTTATCGTTGGCTTTCTTGCGTCTGGTCGTGCGATAATCTCTACCTCATTTATCAACATGGTACTTACTTATCGTTGGCTAACTGTGACAAGATCGTTTTAATCGGACTTCAAATACATATCAGTCTGGATCTGCGTTGTCCAATAAAATAAAGGTATTACTTCTCAATTGAAAGATAACCTCGTCACCAGTATGCTGATGACGTATTACTCTGAAGGACCAGTCTGAAGCTTCTTCACACTGATGGGTTTAGTAATCTAAGTTAATGACATATCAATATGAAATATAAAGTTGTACAGATTGGATACCATCAAAGTGTCTCGCAAAAATTTGCCAATCGTAATCCACGCTCTACCTCATTTATCAACATGGTATTTCTTGCGTCTGGTCGTACGATAATCTTATCGTTGGCGCATTTATCAACATGGTACTAATTATCGTACGACCAGACGCAAGAAA
>NW_013743435.1:0-3504 GCF_000517525.1 Limulus polyphemus
CCTTGTTCATACACACACACACACACAAAATATTTTTCTTCCTCAAATCACTGGTTTAGGTTCAGGATAACTCAAGAGGTACAAGTACAGGATTAAGCCAACGTTTTCGGTTGCAACGCCTGAGGCATTACGTTAAATTCAATCAAAAATTGTCAAGCCTAATCTGTTGGAAAAAAAAAAGTACAATTTTTCGTACCCAAAATACTAATTTCCAATCCTTGATGTAGGGTCAGGATAGCTCGGGAGGTACGGATATAGGATAAAATCAATATATTTGGTTCTAACTCCTTAGGTCCAAGGTTAGCCTAACTCACAAGAGATAGGTTATCATTCTGGACCTAATCCACGGTGTTTCAGCTTGGTGTCTGATATTCTTGACCGTTCAGGTGGACTAGTCATTTCTTTTTCTCCTAACAGCCAGTAAGTGACAACTTTCCCCTTTCCCTGTAGAGAATAAAAACATGTTCAGTTATCGGTAATAGTTAAAAAGTTCCAAAAAGTTTCCCAAATTTACCATTGTCTCAACGACCCTTGAATACCAAATTAATTCACAAAAATTTTTGGTTGCGGCAAGGAAACGTCTGTTATTATTATTTTTATTTTTTGCCTATTACAGGTTTGAATAATAATAAAATATTAACAATGTGTTTAACTTCACACACATTCAGTATACACTTCTAAAGCACTATAATTGAAAACAAATGACTCTACGAAGTCGTTAAAGGAATCAAACGGTTTTATTTTATTGTTTTCGACCAACGACAACTGTTTTGTTGCCTTTATCACTTAGTTTGTTTGTTTTGAATTTCGTGAAAAACTACATAAGGGCTATCTGCGCTAGCCGTCCCTAATTTAGCAGTGTAAGACCAGAGGGACGGCAGTTAGTCATCACCACCCACCGCCAACTCTTGGGCTACTCTTTTACCAACGAATAGTGGGATTGACCGTCACATTATAACGCCCCCACGGCTGAAAGGGCGAGAATGTTTGGTGGGACGGAGATTCGAACCCGCGACCCTCAGATTTCGAGTCGAGTGCCCTAACCACCTGGCCATGCCGGGCCTTATCACTTAGAATACTGATTACAACACCGTTGTGTCTCTGTTCTCTATGACCTTCCCTCAGGTTCAATTAAAAAATCGCCCCAACATATCAATCAATACACGAAATCAAATGACTTATTATAAACTTAGCCCAAAATAGAACAAGGGTAGCAAATCAGTTTTATATATATAAAGTGAAACTTTTTATCATTGTTTAATAATATTTAGAATTCGTAAAAACAACAACACAATAACGATTTGATAAAGTATAGAAAATATGGGATGGACCAACGTACTTTAATCTCCACTTCTCCACGAAGTTCCAAACAGAATGATTCAAAACCGTCCAGAACATTTTTCGTCTGAGGGCTCACGTGAATCTTTAGAGCTGAAATAGATTTAGTATTTTATTATGCTTTGATTCCCGAAACAAAACACATAAATATTTTTCTTATATATATATATTGTTTTACTACATTAGTTACATCAGCTTGTTGTTAAGACTGGCATGGGTTAGTGGTTAGAGAATTTAACTCGCGATCTTTGAGTCGCGCAAATCTAATTGAGGGCCAGTTAATTTAACAGTAATAGACTAGATGGAAGGCAGCTAGTCAACAACACCCACCGCCAACTCTTGGCCTACTCTTTACCAACGAATAATGGGATTGACTGTCAGATTATAACGCTCTCATGGATGTATAAGGGAGCATGTTTGGTGATAGGGTTCGAACCCGCGACCTGCAAATTGCGAGTCGAGCCATCAGGCCATACCAGGACAATTAGAAAAGAGTAGTCCAAGAGACGATGGTGACTGCTAGCTGCCTTCCCTCTAGTCTATCATTTCAAAATTAGGTGCGGTTATACGCCGCTGACCCTTGCGCGAGACAAACTCAAACAACTGAGGATAGATACAACTCAACACGTGAGTTTAAGTTTATATTACATAATCCGATACGAAAGTCCAGAAACAAGATTCGCATATTCGAAGAAATAAAAGCTTGAATCTGTTATAATATTGCAAGAAGTAGAGTGTTTCTATTATTGTTTGTCGTTTAAGGGGAAAAAAAAGGAGGGTGAAGTACACAATGGGGTATTTGTGTTGTTACCACCACGGGACTCTAAACCAGAATTATAGTGTTATAAGCCAACAAGCTTAAAATGATACTATTCTGACTATGTCTACAAGATTGAAATCTTAGGCAAGTCTGAGCTATTACTTCAGCTGTTCTACGTTCTATAGTTCCATTATTCTTGCATTTAATAATAGATCTAAACAGCATGCCATCGCTTGTTAAAGAGTAATTTAATATCTGTTAGAGATTAAAAAATTAGCAAGTCAATATTAATTAGTGTTCTTCTTTATTTGTTGAGAAACATATAGCTGGAAATAGTGTCTACATTATTTTCTCCAGCTACAAATCTCTATTTTGACTCCACTAAAACTGATAAGCCTAGTTTGTTTACTTTTTTTTTAGAGTCCCTAGTTGTAGGCTTGAAAATATATTCTTTGTATTCCCCTTTTTATATTAATTATTATGTTTTTAAGTTTTTATCTCCATTTATGGAGAATACATTTTGAGCTACATACGTGCATGTGCATTCAGTTGAATGTTATATGTTTTTCAACAGTTTACTGCTGCATTGACTTTATTTTCCACCCAACCATTATTTACTGAGCCAGGTGGTTTTGTGCCCGAAGTTTCGTGTAAACACTCGTTTAACAAGCGTCGAGTACAAAGAAAGCCACTCACAACAACATTGCATATATTATGTATATATAGCTACGTAAATCGACTTTTAATGAAAAATTATCAACTTTTGAAATTGTTCATGAACATTTGGAACGTTTCATCCAGAATACATGTCTAGGTTTTGGTGCAAAATACCGAGCTGATTCTGCTGTAGGCTTGTGAAACAAAAATATGAATAATTATAATAAAATACTCACTCATAGTTTCAGCGAAGTAAGAAAATCAGTTGAATAAGTCACTATTCACAAGAGTAGATAAATCTACTATGGTAATCGTCTACTGTTAGAAACCTCACTGACATAGTTGCAGAAAACCATGTAGTGATAAAGTACAACAAAGAACTCGAAAAATGATGGATCCTCAACGTGACAGTTTCCAATTAATGCACTCTGGGTTACACAAATATTTTTCAATTAATGCACATTAATTAAACACCGGATCTGGTAAAACACCGGAAGAACGTAGAGAAATTGTTCAATACTGCATTCGTGTAATTTTAAAACTACCCTATGACATACTCAATACTGCATTCGTTTAATTTTAAAACTACCCTATAACATACTCAATACTGCATTCGTTTACTTTTAAAACTACCCTATGACATACTCAATACTGCATTCGTTTAATTTTAAAACTACCCTATGACATACTCAATACTGCATTCGTTTAATTTTAAAACTACCCTATGACATACTCAATACTGCATTCGT
>NW_013743436.1:0-4846 GCF_000517525.1 Limulus polyphemus
GACTGGTCATTAAAGCTATACCTAGTCCATCATATGTACATTAGAAAGATGTGACTGGTCACTGAAGCTATACCTAGTACATCACGTGTACATTAGAAAGATGTGACTGGTCACTGAAGCTATACCTAGTCCATCATGTGTACGTTAGAAAGATGTGAGCTGGTCACTGAAGCTATACCTACTCGGTCATCAACATAATATATTATTTGCAATAGGTATATTTATCTAGGTACTGCTCAGATTCTCCCTTCACAGCAACATCAAAACTTTGTTTAAAATAATTATCAATAAATTAAAATGATACATGCATGCACATGCAATGCAGGTTGTCTAGTATTTATATCTATCTATGTATATATATATATGCAGACTTTATAGTTTTTTTAAAGCTGTAAAGCCTTGTATTGTATATATAGCCATATAATTTTTTTCAAGTTGTATAGATGATGCATATATGTTCAATGTACAGTGGGTTATAATGTAATAGGATATTTATACAGATAAGCATTTATTGATATTTTTTATGACTTTCATATTTCCCCCTTCCTCTTCCTCCTCTCCCCTGGCCATAGTAAGACCGGTCATGATTTTACTGCAGCTGGCCAGATTTGCTTCACATTTGCCTAGAATCGCCATCATTTTTGCCATCTCCACCTTGCATGATTCTTAACACTCCCGATAGTCAGCTTCAAGGATGGCTACTGTATCTGCAGTATCTATAAAATTTGCAATCACGCAGTGTTGGCTATTATTTGAAATTTACCATCAGCTATCACTGCGATTGCCAATCCAATGCTCAAAACTGAGCTTGGTGCTGCCTTAAAAAATATGGCTTAAAGATTTCTGTTGTGGTAGACTGCCTAGATGTTTGTATAACATTTTAGACACTTGTGTAACATGGCCAGAATCGATCATGCAGTGGTAAAAAACTATGATCTTTTTCAGCAGCATTGTGTCCAAAAAAGCAGGAACACTATATATAAACAAATGATATGCCCCTATCAATACAGTTGCAACAGTAAGTTAGTAATCACTATGGTACATGTGTCATTCAAGGCACAAAAACATTACTTACATTCACTGTCTGCACATAGCTATATATGTATGCATGTAATAGATTATGAGGCTCCTTATAAACCACAGACTACATTAAAACTATACGGTGTGAATGTTTATACAGCTGCTATTATATGCTAGGTAGTCAAATAGACTTAAAAACTACCCAACACAATACACAATGATGCATTTAGTAATATTGCTCAAGTTTTATTACAGTACACACAGTCATGTTTGCTGTAGGCTGGTGGAATAGTAATAGAGAACAACAAATGGACAATTCTTCTTATGAACCACTACCATGATAAAGTTTGATTATCATTTAGTGTGTTTTCTTATACTAATAACCATACATTTCTTTGATATTGAATACATGCAGTCTATGTTGCTGAATCAAGCTGTAAGAAATTAGATATTAATTTTTTACATTCACATTCTAATGCTGTCTGTTTTATAAAATAAAGGCAAATATATTATCAACCCCTATTCTATGTTACTAAGTCTGAGTGTTTACATAACTTGTATGGGTTAACATGATAGAAGATTACAGTATTTATTACTTCCAACAGAAAGCCACAAACGTCTACCAACAGGTACATCATGTTTCCAGAGCAAAGCGAGGACAGATAGTTGGACAGAGAGGAGGTTTTCGAGGATGTACAATCTGGTTTACGGGTAAGACAGTATTCTCTATTGAAGTGTATACAAGTTACTCAGTTTGTTTAACGTTTGGGTATCACCCTTGCTTCATTTGGAAATGAGAGTTATAGATGCCATATTAAAAGTTGATAAATGATTCTTTCACAGGCCATGAAAATTATGTCTACATATCTTCACAAGGACAGAAAGTTTTTACATGTCATTTCCACACAGTGAAAGACTTCTTGTACTTAAACAATTTTCTAAAATAGGCTTAGAGTGTTTGGGGACACATTCTGTAGTGAATTTCACTCCCCCAATCTCTTTCATAGCACACACACTGTCATAACCAGATGTTCACTGACTTTGCTAAATCAGCATATTATCAGGCCACATACTCCTCACCATCAACTTTCATGCCCACCATGTATACCCCATGATCCCCATCAACTTTCATGCCCACCATGTATACCCCATGATCCTTCTCAGAGCAAATACAAGATTCTCCTACATGCTTACTTTTCTGTCTGGCTAAGCTAATCCTAACTTTAACCACAGTGTATGGACTGGATTTTATAACCACATGAGTTGTAAACACTGGATTGGAGGGACTACTGAACTATACTGGGAAGAAGGAAAGAGCCGTTCCCGTTATAACTAAAGTGGCTGATTTGGATGTTTACTTGGGGATCTTGTAGCTTTATACACTAATTGAAAGGTGGCTTTACGCCTGAAACATGGAAGTCACAAAATAGAAATATCTTCTTGCCTAACAGTTCTTCACTCAATTTTAACACTGGAAACGGTTTATTGCTGTCAGTTTTGACTTCTATACGTACAAAGTTTTAAATACAGGACTTAACGACAGCGGCTATTGTAAGCAGTATAACGAATATGGTGAATATTTATCCAGTAGAGTTATTTTCCTGAACTTGTGGTGAACCGGTTGGTTCCTAACATTACAAGGAAAGTAAATACACACATTAAGAAAAACAACATATTTTGTTCTAGACATGTAGTGCAACTAGAGCTGAAAAGAGTCACTTCCTGTAATGGCAGGCCAAAACCTGCTTGCAGAGTGTGAATCTGATGTGGAGGAGCAGTTCACACTCGTGCAAAAGAACGAGGCCAGTGTGACGTTGCTAAAGTTAGTTGTAGAATCGTATGTGGAGAACTGTTGCGTGTAATAAATTTTGTAATAACAGCTGTAGCTGTTGAAAATAAAACTTTTAAATCTTGTTTGTGGAGAAGTGCTTATAATCTATAATTAACCATCATAGTTCACTGTTTGTAATCCATAACTAATCATTTATAGGACACAAGTGAATGGTCAGAGTTCATAGTCCCCTAAGAGTGGGACATAAATCTGTATAATAGTAATAGTGTTCTATTTGAAACAGTTTAGTTTAATGAAATACGTACTTAATGTATGATGGTCTCTCAAGAACTAATGACAGCCTTTGGATTGGCTTCAAACAGATTGGATGGCTATTGTTCCTGATATCATTGATAGTGGTAAAGTATGTATGATCACTATGTTTTATGGTGATCAACGTACCACATGTTATGTATCTGCTTGTAAAATATATATAGCTGCTATATTTATATCCTGTATCTATATGGGGAGTCTTCACTTCTGGCCTAGTAAACCTAACTTACACATTAATAACATACAAACCATCTCACTTCTGGCCTAGTAAACCTAACTTACACATTAATAACATACAAACTATCTCACTTCTGGCCTAGTAAACCTAACTTGCACATTAATAACACACAAACCGTCTCACTTCTGGCCTAGTAAACCTAACTTGCACATTAATAACATACAAACCGTCACATTTCTGGCCTAGTAAACCTAACTTGCTCATTAATAACATACAAACCATCTCACTTCTGGCCTAGTAAACCTAACTTACACATTAATAACACACAAACTATCTCACTTCTGACCTAGTAAACCTAACTTACACATTAATAACATACAAACCATCTCACTTCTGGCCTAGTAAACCTAACTTACACATTAATAACACACAAACCATCTCACTTCTGGCCTAGTAAACCTAGCTTACACATTAATAACACACACAAACCGTCTCCCTCACTACATCAAACATAACACAGTCTGACAAAGTTAACCACGTTTCACTAAATCAAACATAACACAGTCTGACAAAGTTAACCACGTTTCACTAAATCAAACATAACACAGTCTGACAAAGTTAACCACGTTTCACTAAATCAAACATAACACAATCTGATAGTTAACCATTTATCACTACACCAAACATAAAACAAACTTACAAAGCTAACCTACACAATCTTACAAAGCCAACCTACACAAACTAACAAAGTTAACCTACATAAACAACAATTTTCTTTTTACGAATATCCAAAACTTTTCCAGACTCACAGAATCAGTCCCAGAAGTCTTTTAAACAACAACCAAGTAACTATAGACGTCATTTCATATCGTCTGGCATAATGTCATCGGATACCTCCTTCGCGCTATTAATAACACAAGAGTTGGATGGAATTCATATTTTTTAAGAAACCGATCAGCTGCAGTAAAAATAAATAATACTTTCCCTACGCTATTCAGCATCTCAACAGCGTTCCGCAAGGTTCATTCCTCTATGTGCTTGACATAGTTTTCACAGTATACTGACGTTATTCCTGTTTGGGGCGTATAGTGTAACCCACGTATAGTTCAAAATTCTCTTTATGCGATCACTAACGGGTGTAATGATTAGCGTGTGTTACTCGACCCAGTCAAAACTCATGGCATCATTTTTCATCATAAGTCTTAACAAACAGTTAAAAAAAAAACACTAAAACTATGCTTTCACATCAAGTTCTTTGGTTTTACTTTTGACAGTTGCCTCACCACTGTACACTTCAGTAGCATAAACAAACCCAGCAGCAAGAAAATGACTTTTCTGAGATTCATAGCAGGCAGAAAAAGAGGATGTAAACCTGTCACTATTTTAAACATTTACAGAGCTTACATACGCCCACTAACAGAATGTGCGTACCAGCTTACTTTTAACATGTCCAATAACATTCTTAATACACTACAGTTACAGCAAAATGGAATTACTGGATTAGCGCTAGGGCTTCCAAATTCTCTACACTAGTAAACAATTAC
>NW_013743437.1:0-2754 GCF_000517525.1 Limulus polyphemus
CACATAAAATAACTGATTAATCCGAAGAAAGTTTTCACACTATGTAATTGTTATTTCAATATGAGAGTTTAATTATAAATAATAAGGAATTTAATACTATGATTTGCAGATTTCAATTGCTGGTTTTTGGTGAATTTACCAACCTTTTTTTAGAATTAATATTAAACTGCTCTTTTTGTTAGTTTTTTAATAAAAGGCTGAATTAGAACCATTTAAGAAGTCTACAGCTCTAACTAGAAAGTTGGAAGATGAGGTTGAGGTAAGTATTTTTATCCATATTTGTTTGATATTTTGAAAAGATGTTGTTTTTTCAATTGTCTTGTCACTATATTTTAGTGATAAGTATAATTTGCTAATAAATTAATCATTGGGCTCATCATTTGATTATTCTCACACAACATTCAGATTGTTGGAATTATTTAAATTAGTGATAATCTGAAACAGTAATCTTGATTAGTTTATTGTTGTGAATCATGACACTAATCAATTAAACTTGTTAACCTTGAATTATATTCATTAATTAATGTAATTGAAAATACAAATGATAAATCATAATGGCAGTATGTTGATTACTCTAATAGTTGGAATAGTTGAAAA
This sequence comes from Limulus polyphemus, assembly GCF_000517525.1. Classification (NCBI taxonomy): domain Eukaryota; kingdom Metazoa; phylum Arthropoda; class Merostomata; order Xiphosura; family Limulidae; genus Limulus; species Limulus polyphemus. The sequence continues at coordinate 598 of NW_013743437.1, forward strand.
CACTAAATTTGATTATTTTCAGAATACAGATATATTTAATTGTGATTTTTGGTACATTTTATTTTCAGATGTCATTAAGACAATGCAATGTATTTAAATTTGAAGACATAGGCTCAACTTACCCATCATCTAGTTTGAACGATCTTTTAAAGAACTTTCTAGGTCATATATGAACTATAACAAGTATATATCTACATAACTACTATGCTACATTGTAACTTACACATATTGAACAACATCAGGTTATTACCAATAAGAACCTTTAGTTGTACATCCAGAAATTAATAATCTATATTTCTAGAAAGCTAAAGGCAGGTTTGGCTCTTATAGTGGTTCTTAAGAAATCCTTAGGTCAAATAAATTACAAATACTTTCAGTAAGGTTACGATAATCAGATATTGATTGTTGTCATAGTAAGTAGCCCATATAATCATCTACCTCTAATTATTAATTAGCTACTTTTTTATTTGTAGATATTAATTACTAATCTATTTATATCTCAAGTTTCAGCTGCTAATCTGCTGCCATCTTTAGATCTTCTCTGGATTTCTTGTTAGAAATGCTGCTATACTTGCTTGTCCAGGATCTTCCCCATTATGACTTGAGTTGCAAATTTTTAGCAGCTCATCTGGTGGAAGTTATTACATAGTTGAATGGTTTGAAAAGGAATGTCCAGTTTTTTTACTTCTTTTCTAGACTGACTGTGTTATCAGATAGGTAGATGAAGCAGTCTTCATTTATCTTTCTTATGAATGGTGCATATTTCATTATTTTAGTATTATTCCATTTTAATGTATGGTCTCCTCCGATATATTAGACTACTGCAAATAGATCAGTATTACAGTCCTGTATGTCTAGTGCACTCCTGAGTTCTTTTGTGTGTGTGTGTGTGTGGTTTTGTTTTAGCACCTAGATAAAGACGTTGTGTTTTGATCACCATCACATCTAAGAATAAAAATTTGATTTCTATTGTGAATTATATTATTGGAAATTACCTGTTCAACTGAATAAAAATTCAAATCACACCAGTTAAAAAAGAAACTACAGCCTGACATTTGGACTATCACTGGGTCATTCTCAAGAGTCTGACAAATTGTGACATTTATATCTAAGTGTAACTTTTATTGTTGGCTTGTCCTTAACTGATAATAAAGGCTTGTACACTTAAGCAAGGGGATGTCAACCTAAAACTCTGGATAACATTGGAAAATGATATATTTTTGAATGTGAAACTAGCAGACCAAAGCATCATATATGATAGAACTAAAAATCTGTAAAATTAATCAAGGGATGTAACTACATTTAACAGTGATGCAAACTGAGTAAAATTATTTAGCTTTTATGACTCTACTGATATTTTGTTTAAAATAAAGATTTCTTCACTTGAATGAGCTTTTACTTATTGGTGTTACATTTGTATATTATCTTCAACTGAGTGGGTCTTCTTGTTTAGTTTAAAGGAACCTGTTAGACGGAAATAGTACTAGAAGCTGATTTAAATTATGCTACGTTATAACTATAACTTTTTCACAGTTAACTAGTAGAATATAAATATAATCTAAATTAGAAGTAGTATTGATAAACAAAATGGTTAAATACACAATAAGTTTAATGATTTGAATAAATGCACTCCACGAAGAAAGTACTTTTAACGTTACATACCATAAGCATAAATAATTCAGACCATTCTTCACATGTTACACACTCATTCCCCTAAATTAATATAGTATAAATAATAATTTAAACCACCAATTATCAGCATGCAGTTCACAAGTAGAGTCATTTATATGTTAAAATTAAAAGTGTAGTTGTGTCAGATCATTCAGATAGCTCTCGTCGTTATAAATTTAACAGCGACCTCTGTAAAATTAATTAATACAATATATTCATAATAAATTGACAGCCAACGATTTTGTATAAGCAAAATGAAGTGGTTTTGTTTTGAGAAACATACTACATGTTTCGACAGAACGTTGGCCTGTCTTCTTCATTATATATGTAATATTTAAAACTAAAGTCAAAGTTTTGTTTGTAAAGCAAAAAAAAAAATCGTAAAAATACTATAAATCTTTAATATTCGTTAAAAATAATCTCAATTTATTACGATAAAAACAAGTCAAAGCTGAAATAAATTGTACAGATTGATAGTTCAATGTC
>NW_013743438.1:0-2645 GCF_000517525.1 Limulus polyphemus
TTCTGCTCCTCTGTCCATCCATTCATCTCTGCCAGTAGCTCAAACTGTGCTCTATATGCTTCCCACGGTGCCTTCCCATCGAATTCCTGTGGCTTCCTTCGCACTGGATGACTCCTGTTACTGACATTCATATCTGGGATGTGACTTATAACGGGACTGAATACGTCTGCATTAGGGTTTAGCTGCAGGGGTCTGGAAGGGGCTTACCATTGTTTGGGCTGATTAAGTCGATGGTTAATGTATCCTCTTTGTGTAAAAAACAATAGATTGTCCTTTAACGTATCTAATTCGCTTTTAAATTTACTAATGTTTTCCATTTTCTTGTTTCCTTTCTTGTTCCAGTTGCCACTGCTGTAGTCTCTCTTCTTGTTTCTTTTCTCGTTCTTCTTGTTTATTTTCTTTCTCCTCTAACAACGCAACAGTGGCAGCTCGAACAACAAAATAAACAAGAGAGATTACAGCAGTGGTTGGAGGAGAAAGAAAATAAACAAGAAGAGAAATTACAGCAAGGTTTTCTTGCCACTGCTGGGTAAGCTCGTCGCTAGTTCTATTTATATTAATGCCAGTTTATAGCAATCTAACGTTGTTTTTATTCTATTTATTGTTCATGTGGTATATTAGTAAGCTTTTCATTAGCATATTAATATCGGTAATGTGATTTGTAATTTAATTGTTTATTTACTGAGTAAGCTTAATTTCTACTACGAGTTTATTTTGTACAATGTTAGAAAAACTAAACTTTTTTATCATTAGATTTTCTGTTTTTCTGACGTCTTGTTTTGACATTATTGTTTAAAAATCTACATATTTATTAGATTCTGATACGAACTTAATAGACATGCACAAACTCTTCAAATTTGAAATTTCAAACTCTCACCCATCTCCTCATTTATAAGTGCTAACTTTAAGGTTATTAAAAGCCAAGATATATAATACACTTATTGTAAGTATTTTGTGACGTTTCCAGTATTCCCTAACACCAGAGTTCTAAATGTGAGTACTGTGATCTATTTTATAGCAATCTGCCACTTTATAGCAATCCGCAAGAATACAGATAAGGAAGCTACGTTTGAATGGGAGAGATAAGGTTACTCACACAAAGTCAGTCTTAGGCCTAAAGGAGCACAAGCTATTAAGGTACTTAAGATGTTTCAGAAAACAGCTTTTTGTACTTCGCGCTTATGGGTAAGCTAAACAAATTTGAATTATTTTTTTTACACGTGTTAAATTTATTTTTGTACACTATGATTTAAATGGTGGAATTTGGTTGTTTTCAATAATAACAATATTATTGGTGAAATTTGTGAAGTACCATACCATAAGTGCCTGAATTAAATATATTAATAGCTTCTTATTTATAAAATCCTAATGTTTTACAATGTAGACGTAACCTCGTCGCTAGTTCTATTTATATTAATGCCACTTTATAGCAATCTAACGTCGTTTTTACTTTATTCATTGTTCAAGTGGTATATCAATAAGCTTTTCCTTAACATATTAATATGAGTAATGTGATTTGTAATTTAATTGTTTACTGAATACAGAGAATTATGTTGTATAGTGTTAGGGAAACTAAACTTTTATCATCGGATTTTTCTGTTCTTTGCAGTTTTTCAGATATCTTGTTTCGACATTATGTTTTTCATTAGGTTATGATACTGTTGCGTCAGCGAGGTCACGTGACTAGTATCACAATAACAATGTAATGAGTAACAACAGTGTAATGAGTAATTGAACAGCAGTCAGAGAGTATTGTTGAAGTTGAGCACGTTCGTTGTTATAGCGTGACTGTTGAAATTAAGTGTATCGTAAAGTTGTATTAGGAAAGAATAAACCAGTTTTATTAAGAAAGGACTTGTGTCGCTAAAGTTTCGTCGGAACGAAGTTACGGAAAATCAACTAACGACTGGAGACGTAACAAATTGGTGTCAGAGAGTGGGACAGAAAAAAAATGGAAACGAGAAGCGGCAAATCAAACTATAGCCAAGCAGACTTGATGGTAGCAATACAAGAACAACAAAAGAAACAAGAAGAACGAGAAGAGAAATTACAACAGTTGTTAGAGGAAAAAGAAAAAAAACAAGAAGAACGAGAAATTAAACAAGAAGAGAGATTACAGCAGTTGTTGGAGGAAAAAGAAAAGAAACAAGAAGAGAAATTACAGCAGTTGTTGGAGGAAAAAGAAAAGAAACAAGAAGAACGAGAAAATAAACAAGAAAAGAAACAAGAAGAACCAGAAAATAAACAAGAAGAGAGATTACAGCATTTGCAAGAAAACCTGCAACAGTGGCAGCTCGAACAGCAAAATAAACAAGAAGAGAGATTACAGCAGTTGTTGGAGGAAAAAGAAAAGGAACAAGAAGAGAGACAACCCTACATTGTAAAACATTAGGATTTTATAAATAAGGAAGCTGTTAACATATTTAATTGAGGTACGTACACTTATCGTAGCATTGTTATTATTGAACTTATTAATAAAATTATCACTAATGTAATCTACTATTTAAATTATAGTGTAATAAAAAATGTATCTAACAGAAATAGATAATTCACATTTGTTTAGCTTACCCACAGGCGTGAAGTACAAAAAGCCATTTCCTGCGATATCTCAACCACCTGACTAACTTGTTCTCCTTGATCTCTAA
>NW_013743439.1:0-584 GCF_000517525.1 Limulus polyphemus
GATTGATTTTCTGAAAGTGAGTGTTGTGCGCCCTGCTTGGGAGAAGGTGTCTAGTCTAAGCCCTGTGACAAAGCACTATTGGGCACAATGGGACCAGTTGCGTCTTGACTTGGCAAACAGTTATACCGAGGAAGTTACGGGAAGTTGTGCTGCGTCAATCCCATAATAAGTTAACAGGAGGACATCTCGGAATTAGGAAGACATTGAGTCATCTACAGATTTTATTGGATAGGTATGAGGCGAGATGTGGAAGAATGGTGCCGGACATGCAGTACATATAGTGCAAAAAGGGGACCCAAGCATACGGGACACACACCTTATGAAGAGTTGCCTGAGAATGTGTCAGAGTTTGTGAAAGTGTTATCGGAAAGGATGGATGATATTCACCATCAAGTGCGTACAAACTTGAAAACGTCTGCAGATTCGATGAAGTTAACTTATGATAAGAGATCTACTGAAATCAGCTTTGTACCAGGAGACAAGGTATGGTTGTATAATCCTAGGAAGACCAAAGAGAAGTCTCCTAAGTTGTCTTCTCCATGGGAAGGCCCATATGACATAGTGGATCGCCTCTCAGACGTGAC
>NW_013743440.1:0-4206 GCF_000517525.1 Limulus polyphemus
GGTCCATACCTCTTGCTCCTGCAGACTGATCCAAGTTACAGTTGGTGTGAACCATGTAAAACTTGTTAAGCTGCATATGTATATCAGAGACGAACCTCCTGTACATTGGCTTGAGCAAGAGTATGAGGTTGAAAATGACAAGTTGGAGAAAGACAAAGGATGCCATTTCAAGTCATGGTGAATCATCTCTAAGGGAGAAAGAGCTTAAGGTTCTTATATGACTGTCCATGATTAGGCAAAGGAGGAAATATTGGAGCTGGTGATGAAAGACAGTTCTTTAAGTTGGCCGGACCAACAACATTGATTTCTCAATTGATATTGGAGAGGCTAGACAATCATACTGCTAGGGCAGTCACTAACTGTAAGATCATTGGTGGAAAGGAAGCATCGATCTATGCTTTCTAAGTTATCAAGTAATGTTCAAAGTACAATGAATGTACTATATCATCTGATTTTCACTTGATTATTGTACAGTTATGACAGTTTATGTGACCAAAAGGGCTTAGCCACCCTGGCTTTTCGACTATTGAGCAGTGTTTCAGTAAAGGAGATATCTGCTGGATATCAGTTGATAACTGTTTGATTTACTCCATAAGCGAGGATGGTAATATGATTGAAAAACCAGTGACTGGAGGCATTGTGACCCTGGCATTCCGAAACATTGAATGATTTTAGAGAGTGTTTTACATTGCAAAATCATTCACTCCTTTAATCTGGTGGAATGGCCAGAATTCTATGGAGCATACTGCTTAATACTCGCTAGATTCTCCCTTACATACTTGGAGAAGATGATGGGTGCTGATTCTACATTCAGTTAGAGAGTTGTATTTCCTTTGAGCGTGTATTGACACACAAGCCCAAGTATTAATCATGGTTGGTGAGAGTTTTAGCTAAAAGATTTTGTTCTGCCGAATTTGACCAGTGACTAAGTATTCTGTGAATTCTGAAATGTAAAACAAGTTGAGATTGATGGCTTCTAGATGGAAGCACATTACAGGATGATCACTATATAGACTCCCTGTTCTTTATTTTGAGGTGCAGACAATCTTCAAATGGCTACAACATCCTATGGATTTTATCAAAAATGTCTATCATAATGCAAGGAAGACATTTTATAGGAACAATAGCCAGGAAAAATCATCAATTACATATGAAAATAAGAATAAAATACAGTTCTAATATTGTGGCTCTAGAGAAATGTCTCAAAAACAACAATTTCAAAGTTGTTTATAAATATCACAACATCATTAAGAACTTCCTACCTTCGAACATGTCTGCATCTCAAAATAAAGGACAAGGACTCCATATAGTCTCCTGTCAGTCTTATGACAAAGTTTATGTTGGTGAAACGGGCAGAAATTTAGATATAAGATTCGCAGAACATAAAAGGGATGTTAAAAATGGTCAAACAAAAATGCTATTATGAGAAATCTTGATCGTATAATTAACTGGAAATCAGTCAAAATGATATAAAGCTACACATTGGGTTATCTGTGCTCTTCCCACCACGGGTATCGAAACCTGGTTTCTAGCATTGTAAGTCCGCAGACATACTGCTGCGCCACTGGGAGGCCACAGTTTATATGGGACAAGTTTTGACAACTTCACGTGTCCAACTTTGCTTTGTGAGTGAAACACATACAGTTTATTTTATAACGGTCTTTGCAAGTCCCTTGAAGGCATATGACGTCAGTAAGGGGCTCAGTTTATATTGACTTTCTGAAATGTTGAGGTTTGGCAAATTTTGAACTAACGAACTTTCTACAGTTCTGTTGACATAATTTCTAGTTTTATGTGCTTACTTACAAACAAACAAACTGACAATAGTGGACGTAAACTTTATTTCATTTTACAGTCTTACTTCTTGTATTTTGTAAAGAGTAATGCAAGATATTTCAATTGTATCCACATTGTGAAATTACCTATAGTAAGTCCCAGTAGCACAGCGGTATGTCTGCGGAGTTACAACGCTAGAAACGTGGTTTCGATACCCATGGTGGGCAGAGCACAGATAGCCCATTGTGTAGCTTTGTGCTTAATTACAAACAAAGAAACACAAACCTATAGTAAATGAAATTCACAAATAGTAGTTTAAATTTCATACCAAATATAAACTTGGTGTAGCCGGTGTTTTATTTGGTTCTGATAGAATATTTTCAGTCATGTATATTTAAACGTTTTTAATAAGAAATTACAAGAAGTGTAAAGTAAGAACTGTGTGGTTAAAGTTTTACAAGTTGCACAAAAACTAATACTAAACTTGAAAGTTCCTTAAGGAAAGACAATATAAACGTTAGTGTATTTTAATATTCAAAAATTAGGGTGGCAACACCTAACCTGTGTCATCTGTGTTGCAGTCTTGAAACCTCTTTCTTCCTACACGAACCCGGTTCAATCCACATGTTTACCAAATGGTAGGTAAAGGAATGAGGTCGGGATAAGGAGTGAGTTCCGTTATCTGTTGTCTGACAGGGATAACAGAAGGCAAAGTTTGGGTATTGGGAAGTTCACAGGTGTTAGAAATACATTTTCTACTGGAGATATAGTGTGTGAGTACACATGAAGTCCTTAAAATGTTATTTGACCAAGTATTACCCCATCTCTAATGAACTTTAGAGCAGGTCATGGTGGCAACCTAGCTGTTATGACCATTTTCAACCTATACATCTAGAAGAACTTTAGAACAAATAGAATTCACCATACATTTCAACCTGAACTTTTGCTATGTAAGATCAAATAAGTAGTTTTTATTCCTTGTTGACAAATATTTTTCTGAAACATTCTTCCCTGCATGATGAAAGATCATTGTAAGGAGCCATCAGCTGAGTTGGAGACATCATCAGGAGCATAAAAACTAATGTCCAGTCTTCCAATTACCCGAACAGTGAAGCAGATGTCAAATGTCAAGCCTGCAGTCCATCAGAATCAGAAAGGTCATGGCAAGTGCTCACTCGATGTCAGATGTCAAGCCTGCAGTCCATCAGAATCAGAAAGGTCATGGCAAGTGCTCACTCGATGTCACATGTCAAGCCTGCAGTCCATCAGAATCAGAAAGGTCATGGCAAGTGCTAACTCGATGTCAACCCTGCAGTCCATCAGAAACAGAAAGGTCATGGCTAGTGCTCACTCGATGTCAGATGTCAAGCCTGCAGTCCATCAGAATCAGAAATGTCATGGCAAGTGCTCACTCGATGTCAGATGTCAATACTCCAGTCCATAAAAATCAGAAAGATCATGGCAAGTGCTCACTCGATGTCAGATGTCAAGCCTGCAGTCCATCAGAATCAGAAAGATCATGGCAAGTGCTCACTCGATGTCAGATGTCAAGCCTGCAGTCCAATCAGAATCAGAAAGTCATGGCAAGTGCTCACTCGATGTCAGATGTCAAGCCTGCAGTCCATCAGAATCAGAAAGGTCAAGGCAAGTGCTCACTCGTAAGTTCTGTCATTAGGAAGTTGCCATGCAACTTTGCTATGCTAATTGTATAATATGTTTTGTATGATATTTTTATGTAAAACTGATTTCTGTGTAATTGTATAAATGTCTTGTACGGCATTTTAGGTAAAACTGATTTATGTACAAGTACCAGATAACAAAAGCAGAGTTGACCAGGAAATTTGTGAAATATGCTGCATTTGAAAACTTGACTGAGTTCTTTAGTCTGTGAAATAATGAGACTGGACATGTTTGGAATAAAACACATAAAATATTTATGACAACTAAACAAAATGAAAATACAGTGTGAATACTTACACAAGCTATAATACAATTGGTTCTAACGAACTTTGATTAGGTTCACAGTATTTTCTCTCTCAAAATAAAGTTCTGTAGAGCAAAACACATTGATCTCTAAAAGGAACTGAACTTGTAGATCTCCAGTTAAAACTGAACAAGAACCAAATCTTTAATCCAATAGGTAGTCTCGGTTTCATTGTCCAGTTGATGATGTCATCGCCTGACTCTCTTTCTCTCCAGAATTTGTTGTCTGTAACATTCAGACATCATCCATTCAGCTAGCAAGGGACATTATAGTTGGTGACTCTTTTAACACGGATATGTGGTGATCCTGCAATATTGCCTTGCTAGATTAGATATTATCTGTTATAGAGAACAAAGAAACAAAGCAACTAGAACAAGGCAATTTCAATGATTTTGGGACCAGGTGTTTATTCCAAAATTGACTGGCACTAACTAAACAAACATTTT